>NC_092092.1:70054998-70262498 GCF_045679555.1 Salvelinus alpinus
CAGTAGGAGTAGCAGTGTTATCTGTGGTGAGCCATGTTTCCGTCAGTGCCAAGAAGTCGAGGGACTGGAGGGACGCATAGGCTGAGATGAGCTCTGCCTTGTTGGCCGCGGATCGGCAGTTCCAGAGGCTACCGGAGACCTGGAACTCCACGTGGGTCGTGCGGGCTGGGACCACCAGGTTAGGGTGGGCGCGGCCACGCGGTGTGAAGCGTTTGTATGGTCTGTGCAGAGAGGAGAGAACAGGGATAGACAGACACATAGTTGACAGGCTACAGAAGAGGCTACGCTAAAGCAAAGGAGATTAGAATGACAAGTGGGCTACACGACTCGAATGTTCAGAGAGTTAAGCTTACGTTGCAAAAGAAAATAAATAAAATAAAAGATCTAATTGACTAAAATGATATAGTACTGCTGGCTGGTGAAGTAGCCTGGCTAGCAGTGGCTGCGTTGTTGAAAGTGAAGCTGGCTAGGTGACCTCGACAATTTCTCTAAATTTCTCTAAACTACACAATTATCATGGATACAAGGACAGCAAAGACAACTAGCTAACACTACGCTAATCAAGTCGTTCCGTTGTAATGTAAGTTTCTACAGTGCTGCTATTCGGTAGAAGTTGGCTAGCTAGCAGTGTTAGCTAGCAGTGTTGGCTAGGTAGGAGGACGGCAGCGCGGCAGGCGAAAATAGCTGGCTAGCTAACCGATAATTACTCAAAGCTACACAATTATCTTAGATACAGAGATAGCAAAGAAAACTATGTAGCTAGCTAACACTACACAAATCAAGTCGTTCCGTTGTAATGTAATCGTTTCTACAGTGCTGCTAATCGGTGGCTAGCTGGCTAGCTAGCAGGGTTGACTACGTTATGTTACGTTAGGACGAGAATACCTGGCTAGCGAACCTCAGCGAACCTCGATAACTACACAATTATCCTTGATACAAAGACGGCTACGTAGCCAGCTAAGTAGCTAGCTAAGATCAAACAAATCAAAGATAGCAAAGACAACTGTGTAGCCAGCCAACACTACACTAATCAAGTCGTTCCGTTGTAATGCACTCGTTTCTACAATGCTGCTATTCGGTGGCAAGCTGGCTAGCTAGCAGTGTTGGCTACGTTGCGTTACGTTAGGACGAAAATAGCTGGCTAGCGAACCTCAATAACTACACAATTATGTTTGATACAAAGACGGCTATGTAGCTAGCTAAGATCAAACAAATCAAACCGTTGTACTGTAATGAAAATGAAAATCAGACCGTTGTACTATAATGAAATGTAATGAAAAGTTATACTACTATTGGGTAGACGGTGGACGTTTGCTAGCTGGCTAGCTGCTGGGCAGATAGCAGTGTGGACTACGATAGACGACGAAATACGATAATTACGCAATTATCTTTGATACACAGACGGCTATGTAGCTAGCTAAGAAGAAATTGCTAAGGTTGGACAAATTAAACCGTTGTACTATAATGAAATGTAATGAAATGTAATGAAAAGTTATACTACCTGCAGAGCGAATGCAAATGCGACCGCTCGCTCCAAACCGGATGTCACTCATCTGTTGCCTCTAACTAACCATCTATCTGTTGCTTCTAACTAACCATCCAATTAAAATAATATAGTCAGACAGTGCCTTGAGCCAGCAATCTAATCCAACGTTTGTTATAGCCATTAAGACCTTGAACATGTATCTCGAATTAGAAAACCTTTTCCATGGTTACACAGGTTTTGAGCTGTTATGCGCTCAAAGCATGTATGGATTAGACAACCCAAATAGAACCGTATTCTTTATAGTGCACCTATTATAGTGCATTAGCTTTAACCAGAGCCTTATGGTCTATGTGGAAGTATTGTACTATGTGGAATAGGGTTCCCCACATAGGTCCACATGGGAAAGTTACGTTTTCAACGAAAATCCTGGAAAGCGGGGTACAGAAGCAATCTTTCCCCATCAAAAGCAGTTCAGCCAAGCCTGAATTCAAGCAATAACGACACAAATCATTTTTTTCTATTATAACTGGATTATAGCTCCTGTCCAAATGTTGTGAATGATATTCACTATATTCATGTCATAGTCGCTAGTCAACTGCATTACACTCCAAAGTTACTTCAACTTCAACCAGTGAATGCTTGCGATTGCTAGCTATATGATCTATTCTACCAGACTGTCTTAATGAGTGTTAGCATGCTAATAGCACATCCAGTACATGAAAATGTATATTTCTAAGGCGTATGCAGTAAGTTGATAATGATATCACCAAATTATGTTGTATCGGACATTTCAAACAACATTGCCAGCTAATGAGTAAACAGTCATGGTATTTAATTTAAGAAAATGAACAAGATTTAACAACGCAACCTTGGGGCTAATTTGAATGGGCACTAATGGCATATTTTGAGGGAATTTTACATCCGTGCCCAAGTACGACCCACATGACTGCAGGGAAAGTCACTCTGTGATAAAGTTATGGCACCATATACATTAGAGGAGGGCATTATATAATTTAATCTCTGTCTGTTTCCTCAGATGGAATGTTTAACCATGGTCAGTGAGTGAAATGGTCTAAATCGTTCTCACGTCAAGGAAATAAATGCTAAGACAAAATTGTCTAACATCAAATTCTTTAGTATCAAGTAGTACCAGCAGATATTAAGGTACAATATGCTGTTATAAGAGGGAAGAAGGATATCTTTTTCTTACTGATTTACAGTGATAAGAGTGTAACTAAAGTGATACAAGCCTGAGGCAGGACAGAATCCCCCATGGTCCTCTAGCAGTAGAGTGGATTGTGACTATGAGTTGGACTGTATAGCTGATTGGTGCATGGTCACACTGCACTGACGGAGCCTGTTGCTCCCTGGCATTCCAAATGATTCAGTATGTAAATTGATGCCTCTCTCGTGTCTGAATCTCAACCACAATGTTTTAGTGTCATGTCAGAGTGGCGAAGTGCTCTTCAGGTTAATTGTTTTCACTCCTAGTCAGAGAATCACATTCCCACCGGAATTAGAGCAGTGTAGCAGCAAACAAAAACATGCACTGTGAAGGTGTAAAGAGGCCATAACAAATCAGCTTGCTCTCCTGAATGCATTCTCCTTGCTATTAGTAACAATGTCTTGGGAGACAAATTAGATGAGATGGAAGGGTTTGTAAGGTTCAAGGACAATCTCTTAGCAACTTCTAAAACAACTAGAGGCATTTAATTGGAGAGTGTCGGCCACTTTGCCCCCGCTGTATCTCTGCTTACTTGGCCCCTGGAGATGTACAGTAAATTAATGAGGACAGGCTTAATGTCAATTGGAAATGGGAAAGGTTGGACAGGCTTAATGTTAGTTGGAAATGGAAAGGGTTGGACAGGCTTAATGTCAATTGGAAATGGGAAGGGTTGGACAGGCTTAAGGTTAGTTGGAAATGGAAAGCGTTGGACAGGCTTAATGTTAGTTGGAAAGGGCTGGGCAGGCTTAATGTTAGTTGGAAATGGAAAGGGTTGGGCAGGCTTAATGTTAGTTGGAAATGGAAAGGGTTGGACAGGCTTAATGTTAGTTGGAAACGGAAAGGGTTGCACAGGCTTAATGTTAGTTGGAAATGGAAAGGGTTGGACAGGCTTAATGTTAGTTGGAAATGGAAAGGGTTACACAGGCTTAAGGTCAGCTGGAAATGTGAAGGGTTGGACAGGCTTAATGTTAGTTGGAAATGGAAAGGGTTGGACAGGCTTAATGTTAGTTGGAAATGGAAAGGGTTGGACAGGCTTAATGTTAGTTGGAAATGGAAAGGGTTGGACAGGCTTAATGTTAGTTGGAAATGGAAAGGGTTGGACAGGCTTAAGGTCAGTTGGAAATGGGAAGGGTTGGACAGGCTTAATGTCAATTGGAAATGTGAATGGTTGGACAGGCTTAATGTCAATTATTGGAAACAGGAAGGGTTGGTTGTGGGCCTGGATTGCAGGTATCACCCAGTTGGTCCCGATTGTGCCGTATAAAGTGCAGTACTTTGGACCAGAGCTCTATGTTTACTATGTAGGGAATAGCATACGTTTGCCATTTAGGTAGCAGAGTACTCCATGGGGGACATTTGATTTACACAGCTGTTTATTTTCTGGTTATTTACTGCACAGCGTTTTGATCTATTATTTAGATTTCATTGTCCTCCGTCTTGGTATTCACCATACACCAGACCATGAACCAGGGGTTAAATACATGACACCAGACCATGAACCAGGGGTTAAATACATGACACCAGACCATGAACCAGGGGTTAAATACATGACACCAGACCATGAACCAGGGGTTAAATACATGACGCCAGACCATGAACCAGGGGTTAAATACATGACACTGATGCTCATCGGATGTGGCAGGGCTTGCAAACAATTACAAAAGGAAGTACAGCCGGGAGCTGCCGAATGACACGAGCCTACCAGACGAGCTAAACTACTTCTATTCTCACATCGAGGCAAATAACACTGATACATGCATGAGAGCACCAGGTGTTCCGGAAGACTGTGTGATCACGCTCTCCGCAGCGATGTGAGTAAGACCTTTCAACAGGTCAACATTCACAAGGCCGTAGGTCCAGACGGATTACCAGGACGTGTACTGCGAGGATGCACTGACCAACCTGCAAGTGTCTTCACTGACATTTTCAACCTCTCCTTGTCCGAGTCTGTAATACCAACATGTTTTAAGCAGACCACCATAGTACTTGTGCCGAAGAACACTAAGGTAACCTGCCTAAATGACTACTGACCCATAGCACTCATGTCTGTAGCCATGAAGTGCTTTGAAAGGCTGGTCATGGCTCACATCAACAACATTATCCCAGAAACCATAGACCCACTCCAATTTGCATACTACCCCAACAGATCCACAGATGATGCAATCTCTATTGCACTCCACACTGCCCTTTCCCACTTGGACAAAAGGAACACCTATGTGAGAATGCTATTCATTGACTACAGCTCAGCGTTCAACACCATAGTGCCCTCAAAGCTTATCAATAAGCTATTGACCCTGGGACTAAACACCTCCCTCTGCAACTGGATCCTGGACTTCCTGACGGGCCGCCCCAGGTGGTAAGGGTAGGTAACAACACATCTGCCACGCTGATCCTCAACACAGGGGCCCCTCAGGGGTGCGTGCTCAGTCCCCTCCTGTACTCCCTGTTCACCCATGACTGGACGACTCCAACACCATCATTAAGTTTGCCAATGACACAACAGTGGTAAGCCTGATCACCGACAACATCGAGACAGCCTATAGGGAGGAGGTCAGAGACCTGGCCGTGTGGTGACAGGACAACAACCTCTCCCTCAACGTGATCAAGACAAAGGAGTTGATTGTGGACTACAGGAAAAAGAGGACAGAGCATTCTCCCATTCTCATCAATGGGGCTGCAGTGGAGCAGGTTGAGAGCTTCAAGTTCCTTGGTGTCCACATCACCAACAAACTAACATGGTCCAAGCACACCAAGACAGTGGTGAAGAGGGCACGACAAAACCTATTCCCCTTCAGGAGAAAAGATTTGGCATGGGTCCTCAGATCCTCAAAAGGTTTTACAGCTGCACCATCGAGGGCATCCATACTGGTTGCATCACTGCCTGGTATGGCAACTGCCTGGCCTCCGACCGCAAGGCACTACAGAGGGTAGTGTGAAAGGACCAGTACATCACTGGGGCCAAGATTCCTGCCATCCGGGTACCTCTATACCAGGCGGTGTCAGAGGAAGGCCCTAAAAATTGTCAAAGACTCCAGCCACCCTAGTCATAGACTGTTCTCTGCTATCTCACAGCAAGCAGTACCGGAGCGCCAAGTCTAGGTCCAAGAGGCTTCTAAACAGCTTCTACCCCCAAGCCATAAGACTCCTTAACATCTAATCAAATGGCTACCAAGACTATTTGCATTAAGCCAGTAAGCTTGCTCCAGCTAAGAGGTCATGTATTATATGAAGAGCACTGGACGATGGCTTTATTGATACATTTGATGGAGGACCTGAGTGCTGAGGATGGGAAGTGGTAATCTAATTTGGGGCTGAGGGTGTGTGTGGGCAAGGGAGAGGAGGGATGGGCCTCAGAAGTATGTCTGGGGCTGCATTACAAATCGCACCCTATTCCCTATATAGTGCACTACTTTTGACCAGAGCCCTGTGGGCCAGAGCCTAGATGGGCCCTGGTCAAAAGTAGTGTACTATATTGGGTGCCATTTGGGACGCAGATTGGAGGTGTATCTGGAGGAGGAGGTGACTGATGAAGAAATGTCCGTCCGCCCGCAGCGGGAAGAGGGAGCTGAATTCTAATACCGCTGCATGTGGTGCCAGGGGACCTAAGAACAAAAAGAGAGCAATTTTCCCCCCACACACATTTATTTAAAATCACGGCAGATACTCAACAGAACTGAACAGAAGCAGAGAAAGTACAGAGCTCTCCTCTCCTTGAAAGCGTGGTTGGGATGGCAAGGGGTGGGGGGGCTTGAGTCAGAAAGCCTAAATGAAGGCTGCTTGTGAAAGCTTAATACTAACATGTTACGAAGGGCACCTCTGTATAATTAACCCCACCTCTGCCTTTATAAATCCCCATGGGGAAATTTAGTTTGTGGTTCTGTGTACAATTAAACTTATCATCAAGCATACAAAGACAAGACTAATACAGACAATAAATACTATAAGAATGGATGCAAATGTATATTATATACATTACAGACTGTTCTGTCAAAGCTGGCTGGAGTGTTGATGGACATATTCAATCTCTCCCTATCCCAGTGTGTTGTCCCCACTTGCTTCAATATGTTCACCATTATTCCTGTACCCAAAATAGCAAAGGTAACTGAACTAAATGACTATCGGCCCGTAGCACTCACTTCATGAAGTGCTCTGAGAGGCTAGTTAAGGATCATATCACCTCCACTTTACCCGACACCCTAGACTCACTACAATTTGCATACCGCCCCAACGGAACAATGGATGACGCAATCGACATCACACTGCACACTGCCCTTTCCCATTCTCCCAAGAAGAATACATACAGTGCCTACAGAAAGTATTCACACCGCTATACTTTTTCCACACTTTGTTGTTACAGCCAGAATTAAAAATGTATTCAATTGAGATTGTGTGCCACTGCCCGACACACAATACCCCATAATGTCAAAGTGGAATTATGTTTTTTGAAACTTTTACAAATTATTTAAAAATGGAAATGCTGAAATGTCTTGAGTCAATAAGTATTCAACCCCTTTGTTATGACAAGCCTAAATCAATTCAGGAGTCCCACAATAAGTTGCATGGGCTCACTCTCTGTGGAATAATAGTGCTAATCATGATTTTTGAATGACTACCTCATCTCTGTATCCCACTCATACAATTATCTTTAAGGTCCCTCAGTCGAGCAGTGAATTTCAAACACAGATTATACCACAAAGACCAGGGAGGTTTTCCAATGCCTCGCAAAGAAGGGCACCTATTGGTGGATGGGTAAAAAATAAAAAAGCAGACAGTGAATATCCCTTTGAGCATGGTGAAGTTATTAATTACACTTTGGATGGTGTATCAATACACCCAGTCACTACAAAGGGACAGGTATCCTTCCGACTCAGTTGCCGGAGAGGAAGGAAATTGCTCAGGTATTTCACCATTAGGCCAATAGAGACTTTAAAACAGTTACAGAGTTTAATGGCTATTCTCTGAGAAAACTGAGGATGGATCAACAACATTGTAGTTACTCCACAATACGAACCTAAATGATAGAGTGAAAAGAAAACATGCATCCTTTTTGCAATATGCCTCAAAATAAATGCAAAATATGTGGCAAAGAAATTAACTTCTGGTCCTGAATACAAAGCATTATGTTTGGGAAAAATCCAACACGTCACTGAGTACCACCTTCCATATTTTCAAGCATAGTGGTGGCTATATCATGTTATGGGTATTCTTGTCATCGGCAAGGACTAGGGATTTTTTTTAGGATGAAAATAAACAGAATAGAGCTAAGCAAAGGCAAAATCCAGAGGAAAACCTGATTCACTCTGCTTTTAAACAGACACTGGGAGACCAATTCATCTTTCAGCAGGACAATAACCTTAAACACAACACTGGAGTTTCTTACCAAGACAACATTGAATGTTCCTGAGTGGAATAGTTACAGTTTTGACTTAAATTGCCTTGAAAAATCTATGGTAAGACTTGAAAATGGCTGTCTAACAATGATCAACAACCAACTTGACAGAGCTTAAAGAATTTTTAAAGAATGATGTGCAAATATTGTACAATCCAGATGTGGAAAGCTCTTAGAGACGTACCCAGAAAGACTCACAGCTGTAATCACTGCCAAAGGTGCTTCTACAATGTATTGACTCAGGGGTGTGAATACGTTTGTAAGTTAGATATTTCTGTATTTAATTTTCAATACATTTGCAAAAAAATCTAAAAATATGTTTTCATTTTGTCATTATGGGGTAGTGTGTGTAGATGGGTTGGAAAAATATATTTAATCAATTTTGAACTCAAGCTGTAACAACAAAATGTGGAATAAGTCAAGAGGTATGAATACTTTCCGAATGCACTGTATGTAAGAATGCTTTTCATGGACTACAGCTCAGCCTTCAACACCATAGAGCTTTCCAAGCCCATCACTAAGCTCAGGGCCCTGGGCCTGAACCGCGCCCTGTGCAACTGGGTCCTGAACTTCCTGACTGGCCGACCCCAGGTGGTGAAGGTAGGCAACAACAGCTCTGCTACGCTGATCCTCAACATGGAGGCTCCACAAGGGTGCGTGCTCAGCCCCCTCCTGTACTCCCTGTTCACCCATGACTGCGTGGCCACGCACGTCTCCACCTCAACGTCAACAAAACGAAGGAGCTGATCGTGAACTTCAGGAGACATCAGAGGGAGTATGCCTCCTAATACGGCAACTGGACCGTCCGCAACCGCAGGGCTCTCCAGAGGGTGGTGCGATCAGCCCAACGCATCACCAGAGGCACACTGCCTGCCCTCCAGGACATCTACAGCACCCGGTGTCACAGGAAGGCCAAGATCATCAAAGAACTCAGTCTCCCTAGCCACGGCCTGTTTACTCCGGTACCATCTACAAGGCGGAGTCAGTACAGGTTCATCAAAGCTGGTGCCGAGTGACTGAAAAACAGCTTCTATCTCCAGGCTATCAGACTGTTAAATAGTCATCACTAGTCGGCCTCCGCCCATTACCCTGCCCTGAACTTTAGTCATTGTTACTAGCCGGTACTCTACCCTAGAAGGCCAGCATCACGGAGTCACCTCTTCACTGTTGACGTTGAGACGGGTGTTTTGTGGGTACTATTTCATGACGATGCCGGTTGAGGACTTGTGAGGCGTTTGTTTCTCAAAATAGACACACTAATGTACTTGTCCTTTTGCTCAGTTATGCACCGGGGCCTCCCACTCCTCTTTCTATTCTGATTAGAGCCAGTTTGCTCTGTTCTGTGAAGGAAGTAGTACACAGCGTTGTACGAGTTCTTCAGTTTCTTGGCAATTTCTCGCATGGAATAGCCTTCATTTCTCAGAACAAGAATAGACTGACGAGTTTCAGAAGAAAGTTCTTTATTTCTGTCCATTTTGAGCCTGTAATCGAACCCACAAATGCTGATGCTCCAGATACCCAACTAGTCTAAAGAAGGCCAGTTTTATTTCTTCTTTAAACAGAACAACAGTTTTCAGCTGTGCTAACATAATTGCAAAGGGGTTTTCTAATGATCAATTAGCCTTTTAAAATGATAAACTTGGATTAGCTAACACAACGTGCCATTGGAACACAGGAGTGATGGTTGCTGATATTGGGTCTCTGTATGCCTATATAGATATTCCATGAAAAATCTGGCGTTTCCAGCTACAATAGTAATTTACAACGTTAACAATGTCTACACTGTATTTCTGATCAATTTGATGTTATTTTAATGGACAAAAAATTTGCTTTTCTTTTAAAAACATTTTAGTGACCCCAAACTTTTGAACGGTAGTGTAAATATTTATGTTCTGGACATTGTTCGTTGTAATATTTCTATATTTCTTTGATTTGCGTGTATTGTTTTGTATTGTCAGGTTTTACTGCCCTGTTGGAGCTAGGAACAAAAGCATTTCGCTGCACCTGCAATAACATCTGTAAAATATGTGTATGCGACCAATAACATCTGTAAAATATGTGTATGCGACCAATAACATTGCTGGACCTACTAGTGATTGCCATTCAAGTCTTATTTCAACTGGGATAAAGGATCGCTTGGCTCAATCCCTTTTATGCCTCGGTGCCCGGTAACGTCGCCCCAAAGGGAGTAGCTCAAACTCCTAGTATAGAGGATGTCTAGGGTCCAGTACCTTGTGGGCTTTAGTGTCAGCTTGACCCCTAACTCCTTGCTTGCTGCCAACAATTTTTCTTACCATGCCTCGCTGAGAGACACTGCCATTTGCCTGCCATCAGATTATACAGAATGTTGAAACGTTTTCAATGAATGACTTGTCAAACAATTTCAGTAAAACACTATCAAAATGAAAAGAGCCTAGTTTTCCTAAAGAGCAGCTGAACCCAAAAAAAAACAATTTCTGGTTGAAAACTGCCTATTTGGCATTGGTAGTAGTCATAAACACAAATTCTAGGCCCGAAATTTAGTAAAAAGTGTAAGTAGGATAACTTTAGTCATAAAGTCAGTATTTTACAAAATGAGAATGTCGTAGATTTAAGGAATCCATGACGTCGTAGATTTAAGGAATCCATGACATCGCCGATTTACAAGGATATTTGAGGGTTGGGCTTGGACAGCTGGCACCACCCATCTAAATGATAGGAGCATATGATAAGGGTGAACAGGGAAAACAGGTGCATGCTCTCCAATCGTAGCGACAGAATCAACCTACAGCTCTCCAATTTCCTTACAGACAGCAGAACTACCCAATTGAGTCATTAGCACGCAGTGCCTCGAAACTTGTTTGATTGACATGAGACATACAATACATCGTTGCCAATGTTATGCTGAAAGAACGAGACCTGTTCTTAATAAACCGCTTAGGTCTTTTCCAACTCAAACATCTTCACATTAGTGAGCTAACGTTAGCAATACACAACTGTCATCCCCTTAGCCAGTCATAGACAATACTGTACAGTGGCTGTGAGGGATAACTCGGTATTCATGGCTTCAGTGGCATTTCTTAATTAGGAGGAGTTCAGCCACCCCCCTTAAAAAGTAGAGCCTCTGCTGGCCTTTCTTATACAGTTTAAGTCGGAAATTTACATACACCTTAGCCAAATACATTTAAACTCAGTTTTTCACAAGACATTTCCTGTCTTAGGTCAGTTAGGATCACCACTTTATTTTAAGAATGTGAAATGTCAGAATAATAGCAGAGAGAATGATTTATTTCTGCTTTTATTTCTTTCATCACGTTCCCAGTGGGTCAGAAGTTTACATACACTCAATTAGTATTTGGTAGCCTTGCCTTTAAATTGTTTAACTTGGGTCAAACGTTTTGGGTAGCCTTCCACAAGCTTCCCACAATAAGTTGGGTGAATTTTGGCCCATTCCTCCTGACAGAGCTGGTGTAACTGAGTCAGGTTTGTAGGCCTCCTTGATCGCACATGCTTTTTCAGTTCTGCCCACAAATGTTCTATAGGATTGAGGTCAGGGCTTTGTGATGGATTTTTTAGTAGATGTCCTAACCGACTTGCCAAAACTGTAGTTTGTTAACCTCAAATTCCTCCCAAACCCGGATCCGGGAGCACCCCCCACAGTAAAAAAGCTGACTAGCATAGCCTAGCATAGCGTCACAAGTAAATACTAGCATCTAAATATTATTTAATCACAAGTCCAAGACACCAGATGAAAGATACACATCTTGTGAATCCAGCCATCATTTCTGATTTTTAAAATGTTTTACAGTATGTAAATCTATTAGCTAACCACGTTAGCAAAAGACACCACTTTTTTTACTCCACCAGTTTTTTACTCCATCAGTAGCCATCACTAATTCGACCAAATAAAGATATAAATAGCCACTAACCAAGAAACAACTTCATAAGATGACAGTCTGATAACATATTTATTGTATAGCATATGTTTTTTTTTGAAAAATGTGCATATTTCAGGTATAAATCACAGTTCTACATTGCAGCTGCAATCTGAAATAGTGCCGAAGCTGCCAGAATAATTACAGAGACCAACGTCAAATACCTAATTACTCATCTTAAAACATTTCTGAAAAATACACAGCGTACAGCAATTGAAAGCCCAACATCTTGTGAATCCAGCCAATATGTCAGATTTTTTAAGTGTTTTACAGCGAAAACACAATATAACATTATATTAGCTTAGCACAATAGCCAGAAACACAAGCAATTTACCAGCAGCACAGGTTAGCGATCGTAACAATACAGCAAAAGATATATAATTTTTGACTAACCTTGATATACTTCGTCAGATGACAGTCCTGTAACATCTTATTACACAATGCATATAGGTTTTGTTCGAAAATGTGCATATTTAGCAGCACAAATCGTGGCTATACAATGTGATCAGTGGCAACAGGTCATGCATTCTGGCCGGCGCCATCTTGGAAAGGCACCTAAGTTTACGATTATTTATCGATTAGATTGACAAAAAAATACAGGTTGGACAGCAAATGAAAGATGCATTAGTTATTAATGCAACCGCTGAGTTAGATTTTTTAAATTAACGTTACTAGACATACAGTGTGCGTTACAGCCAGACTAGTGCCGCAATAATGGCGGACAAATGCGTTTACATTTTTCCACATAAATACGGAATAACATCATAAATAGCTCTTACTTTTGGACGAGCTTCCATCAGAATCTTGGGCAAGGTGTCCTTTGTCCAAAAGAATCGTTGCTTGGTTGTAAAACGTCGTCTTCAACTTCGGAATTAGCAGCTAACAATAGCTATGTGGCCACAACATGCCCAAATCCCCAAAACGCAATACTAAGGAAATTCCGAAAATAGCAATATACTCGCATAAACTGATATAACTCGGTTTAAAATAACTTCGTTATGATGTTTCTAACACCTATATCGAATTAAATTACAGACGGATATAGCTATGGCCGATAACTGAGCGTTTCAAAATGCCATCTTGAGGTCTTGCTTTGCGCAATGACGAACGACGAAAAGAGAGCTCACTTCGTTCCTTGGCCTTTTATAAGCTCTGAGAACTACGTAGACACTCCATTCCACTTCTCATTGGTTACTGACATCCAGGGGAAGGCGGGTGCAGTTCATGTCGACCCATAGGATACATACAGAGCTTTAAACTGATCTGAGAACAGATCCTCGTTTTCAGACCTTCGCAGTTCCTGTCATGGATTTCGCTGCAGAAAGAGTTCTGGTTCACCCACAGACATAATTCAAACGGTTTTAGAGATTGTTTTCTATCCAATAGTAATAATAATATGCATATTGTACGAGCAAGAATTGAGTACGAGGCAGTTTAATTTGGGAACGATAAATGTCCAAGTTGAAACAGCACCCCCTGTAGTGTCAAGATTAACAATACATTTGTGGAGTGGTTGAAAAACGAGTTTTAATGACTCCAACCTAAGTGTATGTAAACTTCCGACTTCAACTGTAGATCTGATTTGTGCATTTTCCCCATCATAGATTCTCTGAGGAGGGCCGAGCACGCCTCCATCCAAATTCACAGGGCTGTATTGGAGCGGGTTGAGTGCTTCAAGTTCCTCTGTGTCCACATCACTAATGAATTAACATGGTCCATACACACAAACTCCCCCTCCGGAGGATGAAAAGATTTGGCATGGGCCCTCAGATCCTCAAAAAGTTATAAAACTGCACCATTGAGAGCATCTTGACTGTCTGCATCACCGCTTGGTATGGCAACTGCTTGGCATCCGACCCCAAGGCGATACAGAGGGTAGTGCGTAGGGCTCAGTACATCACCAGGTGTTGTCCGAAAAAGTCATAGACCTGCCACATCTCAATTGTCTGGACTTTGACTAGGCAGTTCCAGAACTTCAAATGTGTTACTTTTTAGCCATTTTCATGTAGACTTGATTGTGTGTTTTGGATCATTGTCTTGCTGCATGACCCAGCTGCACTTCAGCTTCAGCTCACAGATGGATGGTCTGACATTCTCCTGTAGACTTCTCTGATACAGAGCAGAATTCATGGTTTTATGGACAGATGATTCAAAAGTATAACTGTTTTACTGATATGTGGTTGTCCCACCTAGATATCTTAAGATCATTGCGCTAACTGTAAGTCGCTCTGGATAAGAGCATCTGCTAAATTACTAAAATGTAAATGTAAATTCCTTGGTTTGGGTAGCAAATTGTCTTTGTTTTATTTTATTTATGCATAATGTTCCTGCCTAGTGTTAGTGGCTGGTTGTGCCCTGGAGACAGCTGATGGGATTCCCACAGCTTCCTCTCAGTCTCAACACGAGTAGTTGATATACACTGAACAAAAATATAAACGCAACATGTAAAGTGTGGGTCCCATGTTTCATGAGTTGAAATGAAACATCCCAGAAATGTTCCATACGTACAAAAAGCATATTTCTGTTTACATCGCTGTCAGTGAGCATTTCTCCTTTGCCAAGATTATCCATCCACCTGACAGGTGTGACATATCAAGAAGATGATTGAACAGCATTATCATTACACAGGTGCACCTTGTGCTGGGCACAATAAAAGGCCACTCTAAAATGTGCCGTTTTGTAACACAACACAATGCCACAGATGTCTGCGGGGGCGTGCAATTGGCATGCTGACTGCAGGAATATCCACCAGAGCTGTTGCCAGATAATTGTAATTTCTCTACCATAAGCCGCCTCCAACATCGTTTTATAGAATTTGGCAGTAATCACGTCAGCCCTCCCGAGTGGTGCAGCGGTCTAAGGCACTGCATCGCAGTGCTTGAGGCGTCACAACAGACCCGGGCGCATGCACACTGACACGGTCGCCAGTTGTACGGTGTTTCCTCCGACACATTGGTGCGGCTGACTTCCGGGTTAAGCGAGCAGTGTGTCAAGAAGCAGTGTGGCTTGGCAGGATCATGTTTCGGAGGACTCTTGTCTCTCGACTTTCGCCTCTCCCGAGTTCGTACCGGAGTTGCAGCGATGGGACAAGACTGTAACTACCAATTGGATATCATGAAATTGGGGAGAAAAAAAGGCGTAAAAAAAGAACATAGAAATAAAATAAAAAACATGCCAGTCCAGGACCTCCACATCCGGCTTCTTCACCTGCAGGATCGTCTGAGACCAGCCACCCAGACAGCTGATAAAACTGTGGATTTGCACAACCAAAGAATTTCTGCACAAACTGTCATAAAGCGCCTCAGGGAAGCTCATTTGCGTGCTCGTTGTCCTCACCAGGGCCTTGACCTGACTGCAGTTTAATCACATTTAAAGGCCACTGGCATGCTGGGGAAGTGTGCTCTTCACGGATGAATCCCGGTTTCAACTGTACCGGGCAGATGGCGTTGTGTGGGCAATGTCAACGTTGTGAACAGAGTGCCCCATTAATTTTTTTTACATTTAACTTTTATTTAGCTAGGCCACTTTATTTAACCGCCCATGGTGGCAGTGGGGTTATGGTATGAGCAGTCATAAGCTACAAACAATGAACACAACTGCATTTTATTGATGGCAATTTGAATGCACAGAGATACCACAACGAGATCCTGAGGCACATTGTCGTGCCATTCATCCGCCGCCATCACCTCATGTTTCAGCTTGATAATGCACGGCCCCATGTCGCAAGGATCTGTACACAATTCCTGAAAGCTGTTAATTTCCCAGTTCTTCCATGGACTGACATGTACGACAGCATGTTCCAGTTCCTGCTCCCGCCAATATCCAGCAACTTCACATAGCCATTGAAGAGGTGTGGGACAACATTCAACAGGACACAATCAACAGCCTGATCAACTCTATGCGAAGGAGATGTGTCGCGTTGCATGAGGCAAATGGTGATCACACCAGATACTGACTGGTTTTCTAATCCATGCCCCTAACTTTAAAAAAAGGTATCTGTGACCAACAGATGCATATCTGTATTCCCAGTCATGTGAAATCCATAGATTAGGGCCTAATTAATTTATTTCAATTGACTGATTTCCTTATATGAACAGAAACTCAGTAAAATCTTTGAAATTGTTGCATGTTGCATTTATATTTTGAACATATTCTATATCTTAACAACACAGGCCTGTCTCTCTCTCTCGACTTTCTCTGTCTCGCTTTCTCTGTCTCTCTCTCTCTCTCTCTCTCTCTCTCTCTCTCTCTCTCTCTCTCTCTCTCTCTCTCTCTCTCTCTCTCTCTCTCTCTCGCTTTCTCTCTCTGTCTTTCTCTGTCTCTCTGTCTCGCTTTCTCTGTCTCGCTTTCTCTGTCGCTTCCTCTGTCTCGCTTTCTCTGTCTCGCGTTCTCTGTCTCGCGTTCTCTGTCTCTCTCTCTCTCTCTCTCTCTCTCTCTCTCTCTCTCTCTCTCTCTCTCTCTCTCTCTCTCTCTCTCTCTCTCTCTCTTTTTCCCTCTCTTTCCCTCTCCCCTTCTCTCCCCCCTTGGTCTCCATTAAACTTGCATACTGATAGCTTTCTAATTGGCGAAGCAGCAGAGAAACAGAGGAACATGGTGGTTGTGTTCTGCATGGTCCCAGTCCCCTGGCCTGTATGAAGCCTGGCTCTGGGAGCTTGTTAAAGATGAAGTGGGACTGTGCTATGTACACAGCCCTCACTGTGGCCCTACAGGAGCTGTCTTGTTCAGCTTCACTCTCAGCCTCAGACACACAGGGGACCTGCAGGGAAAAGACAATGGGACTGGAGGACAGTCAGAGGCCAGGGGACCTGCAGGGAAAAGACAATGGGACGGGAGTACAGTCAGAGGCCAGGGGACCTGTAGGGAGAAGACAATGGGACGGGAGGACAGTCACAGGCCAGGGGACCTGCAGGGAAAAGACAATGGGACGGGAGGACAGTCAGAGGCCAGGGGACCTGTAGGGAGAAGTCAATGGGACGGGAGGAGACAATGGCACTGGAGGATAATGGGACGGGAGGGGAATCACTGAATTAAAACTGTATGCATTGTGGAAACACATTGTGGAGACACATTGTGGAAACACATTGAGGAACTAGAACAGATTAAATAATGTTGTTAACTTGTAGAATATTGAGTCATCTTGCATTTAACTGGAAGTTGGAGGGCATTATCATGTAAAATGTCATATATTACATATTTTTCCTTAATGATGTGAATATACACAAAGCAAAACATAATATAGGAGGGCTTTCTGCTTGCCTGAAAACAGTCTGTCTGTATGACCTGAAAACAGTCTGTCTGTATGGCCTGAAAACAGTCTGTCTATATGGCCTGAAAACAGTCTATCTGTATGGCCTGAAAACAGTCTGTCTGTATGGCCTGAAAACAGTCTGTCTATATGGCCTGAAAACAGTGTCTGTATGGCGTGAAAACAGTCTGTCTATATGGCCTGAAAACAGTCTGTCTGTATGGCGTGAAAACAGTCTGTCTATATGGCCTGAAAACAGTCTGTCTATATGGCCTGAAAACAGTCTGTCTATATGGCCTGAAAACAGCCTGTCTGTATGGCCTGAAAACAGTGTCTGTATGGCCTGAAAACAGTCTGTTTGTTTGGCCTGAAAACAGTCTGTCTATATGGCCTGAAAACAGTCTGTCTATGGCCAGAAAACAGTCTGTCTGTATGGCGTGAAAACAGTCTGTCTATATGGCCTGAAAACAGTCTGTCTGAATGGCCTGAAAACAGTCTGTCTGTTTGGCCTGAAAACGGTCTGTCTGTGTGGCCTGAAAACGGTCTGTCTGTTTGGCCCGAAAGAGGTGGAGCTTTTGGCAGAAGTGTAAAAGTTCGATCGAAACACGCTCAGAGCAGAACAGTGTGTGATGACGAGGAGAAGAGGAGGAGAACCAGAGGAAGAGAACCAGAGGAGGAGGACTATAGTAAAGTAGAAGAGGAGGAGAACCAGAGGAGGAGGAGGACTATAGTAAAGGAGAAGAGGAGGAGAACCAGAGGAGGAGGAGGACTATAGTAAAGGAGAAGAGGTGGAGAACCAGAGGAGGAGGAGGACTATAGTAAAGGAGAAGAGGTGGAGAACCAGAGGAGGAGGACTATAGTAAAGGAGAAGATGTGGAGAACCAGAGGAGGAGGACTATGGTAAAGCAGAAGAGGAGGAGAACCAGTGGAGGAGGTGGACTATAGTAAAGGAGAAGAGGTGGAGAACCAGAGGAGGAGGACTATAGTAAAGGAGAAGAGGAGGAGAACCAGAGGAGGAGGAGGACTATAGTAAAGGAGAAGAGGTGGAGAACCAGAGGAGGAGGAGGACTATAGTGAAGGAGAAGGGGTGGAGAACCAGAGGACTATAGTAAAGGAGAAGAGGTGGAGAACCAGAGGAGGAGGACTATAGTAAAGGAGAAGAGGTGGAGAACCAGAGGAGGAGGACTATAGTAAAGGAGAAGAGGAGGAGGACTATAGTAAAGGAGAAGAGGTGGAGAACTAGAGGAGGAGGAGGTCTATAGTAAAGGAGAAGAGGAGGAGAACGTGAGGTGGAGGACTATAGTAAAGGTGAAGAGGTGGAGAACCAGAGGAGGAGGAGGAGGACTATAGTAAAGGAGAAGAGGAGGAGAACCGGAGGAGGAGGACTATAGTAAAGGAGAAGAGGAGGAGAACCAGAGGAGGAGGAGGACTATAGTAAAGGAGAAGAGGTGGAGAACCAGAGGAGGAGGAGGACTATAGTGAAGGAGGAGAAGAGGTGGAGAACCAGAGGAGGACTATAGTAAAGGAGAAGAGGTGGAGAACCAGAGGAAGAGAACCAGAGGAGGAGGACTATAGTAAAGGAGAAGAGTTGGAGAACCAGAGGAGGAGGAGGACTATAGTGAAGGAGAAGAGGTGGAGAACCAGAGGAGGAGGACTATAGTAAAGGAGAAGAGGTGGAGAACCAGAGGAAGAGAACCAGAGGAGGAGGACTATAGTAAAGCAGAAGAGGAGGAGAACCAGAGGAGTAGGAGGACTATAGTAAAGGAGAAGAGTTGGAGAACCAGAGGAGGAGGAGGACTATAGTAAAGGAGAATAGGTGGAGAACCAGAGGAGGAGGAGGTCTATAGTAAAGGAGAAGAGGAGGAGAACCAGAGGAGGAGGACTATAGTAAAGGTGAAGAGGTGGAGAACCAGAGGAGGAGGAGGAGGACTATAGTAAAGGAGAAGAGGGGGAGAACCAAAGGAGGAGGACTATAGTAAAGGAGAAGAGGAGGAGAACCAGAGGAGGAGGAGGAGGACTATAGTAAAGGAGAAGAGGAGAACCAGAGGAGGAGGACTATAGTAAAGCAGAAGAGGATGAGAACCAGAGGAGGAGGAGGACTATAGTAAAGGAGAAGAGGAGGAGAACCAGAGGAGGAGGAGGACTATAGTAAAGGAGAAGAGTTGGAGAACCAGAGGAGGAGGTGGACTATAGTAAAGGAGAAGAGGTGGAGAACCAGAGGAGGAGGACTATAGTAAAGGAGAAGAGGTGGAGAACCAGAGGAAGACGTGGACTATAGTAAAGGAGAAGAGGAGGAGAACCAGAGGAGGAGGAGGACTATAGTAAAGGAGAAGAGGTGGAGAACCAGAGGAGGAGGAGGACTATAGTGAAGGAGAAGAGGTGGAGAACCAGAGGAGGACTATAGTAAAGGAGAAGAGGTGGAGAACCAGAGGAGGAGGACTATAGTAAAGGAGAAGAGGTGGAGAACCAGAGGAAGAGAACCAGAGGAGGAGGACTATAGTAAAGGAGAAGAGGAGGAGAACCAGAGGAGGAGGAGGACTATAGTAAAGGAGAAGAGTTGGAGAACCAGAGGAGGAGGACTATAGTAAAGGAGAAGAGGTGGAGAACCAGAGGAAGAGGTGGACTATAGTAAAGGAGAAGAGGAGGAGAACCAGAGGAGGAGGAGGACTATAGTAAAGGAGAAGAGGTGGAGAACCAGAGGAGGAGGAGGACTATAGTAAAGGAGAAGAGGTGGAGAACCAGAGGAAGAGAACCAGAGGAGGAGGACTATAGTAAAGGAGAAGAGGAGGAGGAGGACTATAGTAAAGGAGAAGAGTTGGAGAACCAGAGGAGGAGGAGGACTATAGTAAAGGAGAAGAGGTGGAGAACCAGAGGAGGAGGAGGTCTATAGAAAAGGAGAAGAAGAGGAGAACCAGAGGAGGAGGACTATAGTAAAGGAGAAGATGTGGAGAACCAGAGGAGGAGGAGGAGGACTATAGTAAAGGAGAAGAGGAGGAGAACCAGAGGAGGAGGACTATAGTAAAGGAGAAGAGAGGAAGAGAACCAGAGGAGGAGGAGGAGGACTATAGTAAAAGAGAAGAGGTGGAGAACCAGAGGAGGAGGACTATAGTAAAGGAGAAGAGGTGGAGAACCAGAGGAAGAGGAGGACTACAGTAAAGGAGAAGAGGAGGAGAACCAGAGGAGGAGAAGGACTATAGTAAAGGAGAAGAGGTGGAGAACCAGAGGAGGAGGAGGACTATAGTGAAGGAGAAGAGGTGGAGAACCAGAGGAGGAGGAGGACTATAGTGAAGGAGAAGAGGTGGAGAACCAGAGGAGGAGGACTATAGTAAAGGAGAAGAGGTGGAGAACCAGAGGAAGAGAACCAGAGGAGGAGGACTATAGTAAAGGAGAAGAGGAGGAGAACCAGAGGAGGAGGAGGACTATAGTAAAGGAGAAGAGTTGGAGAACCAGAGGAGGAGGAGGACTATAGTAAAGGAGAAGAGGTGGAGAACCAGAGGAGGAGGAGGTCTATAGAAAAGGAGAAGAGGAGGAGAACCAGAGGAGGAGGACTATAGTAAAGGAGAAGATGTGGAGAACCAGAGGAGGAGGAAGAGGACTATAGTAAAGGAGAAGAGGAGGAGAACCAGAGGAGGAGGACTATAGTAAAGGAGAAGATGTGGAGAACCAGAGGAGGAGGAAGAGGACTATAGTAAAGGAGAAGAGGAGGAGAACCAGAGGAGGAGGACTATAGTAAAGGAGAAGAGAGGAGGAGAACCAGAGGAGGAGGAGGAGGACTATAGTAAAAGAGAAGAGGTGGAGAACCAGAGGAGGAGGACTATAGTAAAGGAGAAGAGGTGGAGAACCAGAGGAAGAGGAGGACTGTAGTAAAGGAGAAGAGGTGGAGAACCAGAGGAGGAGGACTATAGTAAAGGAGAAGAGGAGGAGAACCAGAGGAGGAGGAGGACTATAGTAAAGGAGAAGAGGAGGAGAACCAGTGGAGGAGGAGGACTATAGTAAAGGAGAAGAGGTGGAGAACCAGAGGAGGAGAAGGTCTATAGTAAAGGAGAAGAGGAGGAGAACCAGAGGAGGAGGACTATAGTAAAGGTGAAGAGGTGGAGAACCAGAGGAGGAGGAGGAGGACTATAGTAAAGGAGAAGAGGAGGAGAACCAAAGGAGGAGGAGGACTATAGTAAAGGAGAAGAGTTGGAGAACCAGAGGAGGAGGAGGACTATAGTGAAGGAGAAGAGGTGGAGAACCAGAGGAGGAGGACTATAGTAAAGGAGAAGATGTGGAGAACCAGAGGAAGAGAACCAGAGGAGGAGGACTATAGTAAAGTAGAAGAGGAGGAGAACCAGAGGAGTAGGAGGACTATAGTAAAGGAGAAGAGTTGGAGAACCAGAGGAGGAGGAGGACTATAGTAAAGGAGAATAGGTGGAGAACCAGAGGAGGAGGAGGTCTATAGTAAAGGAGAAGAGGAGGAGAACCAGAGGAGGAGGACTATAGTAAAGGTGAAGAGGTGGAGAACCAGAAGAGGAGGAGGAGGACTATAGTAAAGGAGAAGAGGAGGAGAACCAAAGGAGGAGGACTATAGTAAAGGAGAAGCGGAGGAGAACCAGAGGAGTAGGACTATAGTAAAGCAGAAGAGGAGGAGAACCAGTGGAGGAGGAGGACTATAGTAAAGGAGAAGAGGTGGAGAACCAGAGGAGGAGGACTATAGTAAAGGAGAAGAGGTGGAGAACCAGAGGAGGAGGACTATAGTAAAGGAGAAGAGGAGGAGAACCAGAGGAGGAGGAGGACTATAGAAAAGGAGAAGAGGAGGAGAACCAGAGGAGGAGGACTATAGTAAAGGAGAAGCGGAGGAGAACCAGAGGAGTAGGACTATAGTAAAGCAGAAGAGGAGGAGAACCAGTGGAGGAGGAGGACTATAATAAAGGAGAAGAGGTGGAGAACCAGAGGAGGAGGACTATAGTAAAGCAGAAGAGGATGAGAACCAGAGGAGGAGGAGGACTATAGTAAAGGAGAAGAGGAGGAGAATCAGAGGAGGAGGAGGACTATAGTAAAGGAGAAGGGGTGGAGAACCAGAGGACTATAGTAAAGGAGAAGAGGTGGAGAACCAGAGGAGGAGGACTATAGTAAAGGAGAAGAGGTGGAGAACCAGAGGAGGAGGACTATAGTAAAGGAGAAGAGGAGGAGGACTATAGTAAAGGAGAAGAGGTGGAGAACTAGAGGAGGAGGAGGTCTATAGTAAAGGAGAAGAGGAGGAGAACGTGAGGTGGAGGACTATAGTAAAGGTGAAGAGGTGGAGAACCAGAGGAGGAGGAGGAGGACTATAGTAAAGGAGAAGAGGAGGAGAACCGGAGGAGGAGGACTATAGTAAAGGAGAAGAGGTGGAGAACCAGAGGAGGAGGAGGTCTATAGAAAAGGAGAAGAGGAGGAGAACCAGAGGAGGAGGAGGACTATAGTAAAGGAGAAGAGGTGGAGAACCAGAGGAGGAGGAGGTCTATAGAAAAGGAGAAGAGGAGGAGAACCAGAGGAGGAGGACTATAGTAAAGGAGAAGATGTGGAGAACCAGAGGAGGAGGAAGAGGACTATAGTAAAGGAGAAGAGGAGGAGAACCAGAGGAGGAGGACTATAGTAAAGGAGAAGATGTGGAGAACCAGAGGAGGAGGAAGAGGACTATAGTAAAGGAGAAGAGGAGGAGAACCAGAGGAGGAGGACTATAGTAAAGGAGAAGAGAGGAGGAGAACCAGAGGAGGAGGAGGAGGACTATAGTAAAAGAGAAGAGGTGGAGAACCAGAGGAGGAGGACTATAGTAAAGGAGAAGAGGTGGAGAACCAGAGGAAGAGGAGGACTGTAGTAAAGGAGAAGAGGTGGAGAACCAGAGGAGGAGGACTATAGTAAAGGAGAAGAGGAGGAGAACCAGAGGAGGAGGAGGACTATAGTAAAGGAGAAGAGGAGGAGAACCAGTGGAGGAGGAGGACTATAGTAAAGGAGAAGAGGTGGAGAACCAGAGGAGGAGAAGGTCTATAGTAAAGGAGAAGAGGAGGAGAACCAGAGGAGGAGGACTATAGTAAAGGTGAAGAGGTGGAGAACCAGAGGAGGAGGAGGAGGACTATAGTAAAGGAGAAGAGGAGGAGAACCAAAGGAGGAGGAGGACTATAGTAAAGGAGAAGAGTTGGAGAACCAGAGGAGGAGGAGGACTATAGTGAAGGAGAAGAGGTGGAGAACCAGAGGAGGAGGACTATAGTAAAGGAGAAGATGTGGAGAACCAGAGGAGGAGGACTATAGTAAAGTAGAAGAGGAGGAGAACCAGAGGAGTAGGAGGACTATAGTAAAGGAGAAGAGTTGGAGAACCAGAGGAGGAGGAGGACTATAGTAAAGGAGAATAGGTGGAGAACCAGAGGAGGAGGAGGTCTATAGTAAAGGAGAAGAGGAGGAGAACCAGAGGAGGAGGACTATAGTAAAGGTGAAGAGGTGGAGAACCAGAAGAGGAGGAGGAGGACTATAGTAAAGGAGAAGAGGAGGAGAACCAAAGGAGGAGGTCTATAGTAAAGGAGAAGAGGAGGAGAACCAGAGGAGGAGGACTATAGTAAAGCAGAAGAGGAGGAGAACCAGTGGAGGAGGAGGACTATAATAAAGGAGAAGAGGTGGAGAACCAGAGGAGGAGGACTATAGTAAAGGAGAAGATGAGGAGAACCAGAGGAGGAGGAGGGGGACTATAGTAAAGGAGAAGCGGAGGAGAACCAGAGGAGTAGGACTATAGTAAAGCAGAAGAGGAGGAGAACCAGTGGAGGAGGAGGACTATAGTAAAGGAGAAGAGGTGGAGAACCAGAGGAGGAGGACTATAGTAAAGGAGAAGAGGTGGAGAACCAGAGGAGGAGGACTATAGTAAAGGAGAAGAGGAGGAGAACCAGAGGAGGAGGAGGACTATAGAAAAGGAGAAGAGGAGGAGAACCAGAGGAGGAGGACTATAGTAAAGGAGAAGCGGAGGAGAACCAGAGGAGTAGGACTATAGTAAAGCAGAAGAGGAGGAGAACCAGTGGAGGAGGAGGACTATAATAAAGGAGAAGAGGTGGAGAACCAGAGGAGGAGGACTATAGTAAAGCAGAAGAGGATGAGAACCAGAGGAGGAGGAGGACTATAGTAACGGAGAAGAGGAGGAGAATCAGAGGAGGAGGAGGACTATAGTAAAGGAGAAGAGTTGGAGAACCAGAGGAGGAGGTGGACTATAGTAAAGGAGACGAGGTGGAGAACCAGAGGAGGAGGACTATAGTAAAGGAGAAGAGGTGGAGAACCAGAGGAAGAGGAGGACTATAGTAAAGGAGAAGAGGAGGAGAACCAGAGGAGGAGGAGGACTATAGTAAAGGAGAAGAGGTGGAGAACCAGAGGAGGAGGACTATAGTAAAGGAGAAGAGGAGGAGAACCAGAGGAGGAGGAGGACTATAGAAAAGGAGAAGAGGAGGAGAACCAGAGGAGGAGGACTATAGTAAAGGAGAAGCGGAGGAGAACCAGAGGAGTAGGACTATAGTAAAGCAGAAGAGGAGGAGAATCAGAGGAGGAGGAGGACTATAGTAAAGGAGAAGAGTTGGAGAACCAGAGGAGGAGGTGGACTATAGTAAAGGAGACGAGGTGGAGAACCAGAGGAGGAGGACTATAGTAAAGGAGAAGAGGTGGAGAACCAGAGGAAGAGGAGGACTATAGTAAAGGAGAAGAGGAGGAGAACCAGAGGAGGAGGAGGACTATAGTAAAGGAGAAGAGGTGGAGAACCAGAGGAGGAGGAGGACTATAGTGAAGGAGAAGAGGTGGAGAACCAGAGGAGGACTATAGTAAAGGAGAAGAGGTGGAGAACCAGAGGAGGAGGACTATAGTAAAGGAGAAGAGGTGGAGAACCAGAGGAAGAGAACCAGAGAAGGAGGACTATAGTAAAGGAGAAGAGGAGGAGAACCAGAGGAGGAGGACTATAGTAAAGGAGAAGAGTTGGAGAACCAGAGGAGGAGGAGGACTATAGAAAAGGAGAAGAGGAGGAGAACCAGAGGAGGAGGACTATAGTAAAGGAGAAGATGTGGAGAACCAGAGGAGGAGGAGGTGGACTATAGTAAAGGAGAAGAGGTGGAGAACCAGAGGAGGAGGACTATAGTAAAGGAGAAGAGGTGGAGAACCAGAGGACGAGGAGGACTATAGTAAAGGAGAAGAGGAGGAGAACCAGAGGAGGAGAAGGACTATAGTAACGGAGAAGAGGTGGAGAACCAGAGGAGGAGGAGGACTATAGTGAAGGAGAAGAGGTGGAGAACCAGAGGAGGACTATAGTAAAGGAGAAGAGGTGGAGAACCAGAGGAGGAGGACTATAGTAAAGGAGAAGAGGAGGAGAACCAGAGGAGGAGGAGGACTATAGTAAAGGAGAAGAGGAGGAGAACCAGTGGAGGAGGAGGACTATAGTGAAGGAGGAGAAGAGGTGGAGAACCAGAGGAGGAGGAGGACTATAGTAAAGGAGAAGAGTTGGAGAACCAGAGGAGGAGGAGGACCATAGTAAAGGAGAAGAGGTGGAGAACCAGAGGAGGAGAAGGTCTATAGTAAAGGAGAAGAGGAGGAGAACCAGAGGAGGAGGACTATAGTAAAGGTGAAGAGGTGGAGAACCAGAGGAGGAGGAGGACTATAGTAAAGGAGAAGAGGAGGAGAACCAGAGGAGGAGGACTATAGTAAAGGAGAAGAGGAGGAGAACCAGAGGAGGAGGAGGAGGACTATAGTAAAGGAGAAGAGGAGGAGAACCAGAGGAGGAGGACTATAGTAAAGCAGAAGAGGAGGAGAACCAGTGGAGGAGGAGGACTATAGTAAAGGAGAAGAGGTGGAGAACCAGAGGAGGAGGACTATAGTAAAGCAGAAGAGGATGAGAACCAGAGGAGGAGGAGGACTATAGTAAAGGAGAAGAGGAGGAGAACCAGAGGAGGAGGAGGACTATAGTAAAGGAGAAGAGGTGGAGAACCAGAGGAGGAGGACTAAAGTAAAGGAGAAGAGGTGGAGAACCAGAGGAGGAGGAGGACTATAGTAAAGGAGAAGAGGAGGAGAACCTTGAGGAGGAGGAGGACTATAGTAAAGGAGAAGAGGTGGAGAACCAGAGGAGGAGGACTATAGTAAAGGAGAAGAGGAGGAGAACCAGAGGAGGAGGAGGACTATAGTAAAGGAGAAGAGGAGGAGAACCAGAGGAGGAGGAGGACTATAGTAAAGGAGAAGATGTGGAGAACCAGAGGAGGAGGAGGACTATAGTAAAGGAGAAGAGGAGGAGGACTATAGTAAAGGAGAAGAGGTGGAGAACCAGAGGAGGAGGAGGACTATAGTAAAGGAGAAGATGTGGAGAACCAGAGGAGGAGGAGGACTATAGTAAAGGAGAAGAGGAGGAGGACTATAGTAAAGGAGAAGAGGTGGAGAACCAGAGGAGGAGGAGGACTATAGTAAAGGAGAAGATGTGGAGAACCAGAGGAGGAGGAGGACTATAGTAAAGGAGAAGATGTGGAGAACCAGAGGAGGAGGAGGACTATAGTAAAGGAGAAGAGGAGGAGGACTATAGTAAAGGAGAAGAGGTGGAGAACCAGAGGAGGAGGAGGACTATAGTAAAGCAGAAGAGGAGGATGTTGGTCCCAAGCAGTCTGTCTTGTCAGAAAGGCTTTATTTAGAATGTGTCATTTTTAGGTTTTAATTTTCCCTGCAGACTACCTTGACTTATTCCCCACTGCTCTCAACTTCTGTAATGAAATACATTTATCATCTGCAAAATGGCAGATGAAACTGTCTGTTTTGCTGAAGATAATTGCTAAATCCTCTAGTCTCTCTTCCCCTCCACACGCGCTTACCTCTCCCAGGGTGGTATTGACAGTTTAATCATTTTGTCCCTGCAGTCTGAAATTAACTTGATTTTATCTGTCAGGACTCCTTTGAAGCTATTGATTTAAGATATTAGGCCAGTCAGTGTGCATACTGAAGGTGCTTGTTGACCGATATATGGGAGGAGAGTCATTATATCTTTCAGTCTGATGTGGCCCTGGACCCACCTGTGAGTTAGCTAGCTACAGTATGTATGATTGCAATAAAGATTATTGGTGTCTTTTTTTCAGTAAAATTATTTATTACAAAGTGCCTGTCTCCTCTGCTTTACTGGCCATTCTAGCTCCTTTCCATGTTACCTTAATGTGTTTTGTATTTTCATTACTGCCTGGGCTCCATCCAATATCGATTTGAGCTCTGAAGATCTATTGTTGAAACAGATCGAGGAGAAAAAAGCATTTCTGTTATACCGTGCAACAATTACCCTTTCCTATGGATTGTGGTATCAACCCCTTTACCTTACATCATATTCTGCATTGATTTTGTGTCATTTCTCAGAATAAAAAACCTGTCTGCTAGTACGCCCTGCCTCAACCACAGTTCTACCAACCCTGCCTCAACCACAGTTCTACCAACCCTGTCTCAACCACAGTTTTACCAACCCTGTCTCAACTACAGTTCTACCAACCCTGTCTCAACCACAGTTTTACCAACCCTGTCTCAACCACAGTTCTACCAACCTTGTGTCAACCACAGTTTTACCAACCATGTCTCAACCACAGTTCTACCAACCCTGTCTCAACCACAGTTCTACCAACCTTGTGTCAACCACAGTTTTACCAATCCTGTCTCAACCACAGTTCTACCAACCCTGTCTCAAGCACAGTTCTACCAACCTTGTGTCAACCACAGTTTTACCAATCCTGTCTCAACCACAGTTCTACCAACCTTGTGTCAACCACAGTTCCTGATGTTTGTTTATTGTGCTATCAATCAGCCAGTGTTGGGTAGTTCTCTCAGGTAGATCTGTTAAACAAGCCCTCACCCTCCTCTGCAGGTTACTATTCGGTTTTTCATGGAAGTGAGAGAGGTGTGATTGTGAATGTGATTCCGAATGTAAATATGATTGTAAATATGATTGTGAATGTGATTGTGAATGATTGTGAATGTAAATATGATTGTGAATGTGAATGTGATTCCGAATGTGAATGTGATTGTGATACTGATTGTGATTCTGAATGTGAATGTGCGTCATGCCTACTTATTCGTCAGGTCTGCACATTTCTGCTCCACTTTACGTAACTCTACCTGTAGTGCATTACAATGTGGCGGAGGCTGCGCAACCGAAGGTAACTAGCTCCTTTTATTTTTGGACAGAGTGGGCTCTACTACTTTTGAAGATTAATATAATATTAACATTTAAATGTTATTCACATTTTGGTACATACAGCATATCAGCCAAACTATGACCCCAAATTGTATTTAAGAGCATGCCATGTCTCAGCCGATAGCAGGCACAACACTAACACCTCAGGTGATGTAACAGAGTGTAAACAACAACATATGTGAAAATTATAAGAAATTCTAAAACAGTTTGACAATCCTGTTTGTATGCTTTCAAATTATATCAAACTCAACTGTGTATTTTTTTCAGTGATGAATGCATGGTTTTTCATGGCAGGGTGGGGTTTGCAAAATGGGTCAACTTTGAGCACCTCTATCTCCTGAATGTTTCAGTGTTCAGGTCCAAAAAGTGAATTTCTTACACTCTACCATGGCTAAACATGTATGGAAGGTTTTGTTCATATCAACCAGTTTTTCCCAGTGGGAGGTGAGTTCTTGATTCACAGTGTTTATCAGAGCACCCCACACATATTTTGTTTTATATTTCTTTGTAACTTTGATTTAGTTGAAGGTAAACTATTCAACAAGGTCAACGGTTGTGTTTGAGGGTAGCCTTGATACAAGTCAGACCATAATCTTTATTTACCTTTTCACATTAAAATAATTTCTTTGGGGCAATTCTTCTTTGATCCGGGCATATGTGTACAGTGTCCGACGAAAACATCCTTGTCACTTCAATTTGTCTTTCAATGACTTACATGTCCACCTTTCAAAAGAACCCTGCAAATCCAATTATGACGTCTATTTCTAAACAACCTTCAGAAGCAGTGGTCATGATGAAAGCTGTTAGCGTATCAACCTACCATTTGTCATGTCTTTGAGTATTTCACACAGGCAGGATGTTCCTGTGAAAGGGATTTGTCTGACCTCCTCTTTCACCACTCAGCTTTACAAGTTTCAAAAGGAAAACAAAAGCTCACAGTCTTTCCACACATTCTCATGTTTGTCAGATTACTTACTACATGCAAGTCAAGAGATAAGATGGGTTTAATTCCATCTCATGGTTGGGGAAATCTTCACATTCTTTACTCACTGTGAACAGGAACTACAGCCCTGGTGCAATTATTTGCAAGCAGGGAAATGGAATTAAATTAATTGTAATTAAAGGGTTCATTTGAATTTAACTTTTGAGTTTCAATGTAAAGTTTCAGGTGCGCTAAAACACATAGTAGTCCTCAGAGGAGGCTGGACTCCAGTTGGAAATGCAAGCTGTTTGCTGCCCTGCTCACATGGTAGCTAGACTCAATTCGCAAATGTGATCTCTTGTAAACAAACTGCAGCTCTGGGTAGACCCTGCCTATACTGTAGGTACAGATCTAGGATCAGCTTACCCTCACCGAATCGTAACTTTCACTAGTAGTGGGAAACACTCAACTGACCTTAGATCAGCGTGTTTGGGCAACTTCATCCACGGTTGCGTCCCAAATGCCACCCTATTCTCTTAATAGTGTGCAACCTTTGACCAG
Source organism: Salvelinus alpinus (assembly GCF_045679555.1). Classification (NCBI taxonomy): domain Eukaryota; kingdom Metazoa; phylum Chordata; class Actinopteri; order Salmoniformes; family Salmonidae; genus Salvelinus; species Salvelinus alpinus. Next base: position 70,084,923 of record NC_092092.1, read on the forward strand.
GGCCCATAGTGCACTGTAAATATAATAGGGTGCCATTTGGGACGCACAAATGTCTGTCCTGCCTCCTCTTGTCCAGGTGCAGACCTGCAGGTGTGCCAGCCCAAGGGCCTGACTTGCTGTTCCAGGAGGATGGAGGAACGTTACCAGATGACTGCCAGGCAGAATATGGAGTCAGGCCTGCAGACAGTCAGCGCACCGCTCAAACTCCTCATCATCCAGAACGCAGCTGTCTTCCAAGGTGAGAATGTTTCTAATGTGTGTCTTGACTGTTGTCCATCATACACACTTATCCAGAGCCATTTACAGGAGCAATTAGGATTAAGTGCCTCGCTCAAGAGCACATTCAAAAAATGCACCTAGTCAGCCCAGGGATTCAAACCAGCAACCTTTCAGTTACTGGCCCAACACTCTTAACCGCTATGCTACCTGCCGCCCCAACATCTCATTTGAACTTGGGTGGAGTCATGACGACAATTTAGGAGGATCAGAACAGTAGTTTCCTGTCTCAACTAGGCTATCACCATCTTGCTTTGCCCTTCTTCAAAATGGTTGCTGCTGCTTAATGAAAATGTATTGCATTTTCAGTACATGTTTAGGTTTTTAAGATAGATTTTTCAGTTACTGAGAGATACTGTTACTTCTCAGTATGCAGTCTGTTCTGTATGACAAGTGTTTAGTGCCAGAGAGTTTTGACATACAAGAGAACGTGGACCCACAGGACTATACTTTACAATGGGTACACTCTTGTAGCTACTAGCATGACACGCCATCATCTTGACATGCCAATTAAAAGTTGATGTTTAATGTGGAGCAAAGGGCTTGGCTGACTTGGTTGTAAGCTACATGCTAACAATGTTAGAGACGGCCACTGTGGTTGACTCCAGTTCCCTAGAAGAAGCTCGATGCTAATTGGTTTAGGATAGGACTTGAAACAACTCCCTAAACAACCCACCGAGTGGAATCAATACTAGAACATGCTGGTCTTGTCCTGTTTGATCTCTTTCTCTCTACCCCCCTCTTTGTCTCTCTTTCTCTCTCCTGTCCTCTCTGTCTCTCTTTCTCTATCCCTCTAATCCCCCCTTCTCTCTCTTTCTCTCTCCCCTCCTCTCTGTCTCTTTCTATCTCCCCTCCTTCCTGTCTCTATCTCTCTCCCTCCCTCCCTCTTTCTTTCTTTCTTTCTTTCTTTCTCTCCCTCTCTCCCTCTCTCTTTACAACTCTCTGTCTCTTTTCTATTGGGAATTGAGTACATGCCTTCTTTGCAATCTTCTGTGCTCCTCCGTCTCTTTTGTTCTTTTGTGCACTCAGATCAAAGGCCTTCCCCCTCTCCATCTCCCATCTTGGAGTAGTATTCTCTCTCTCTCTCTCCCCCTCTCCTCCTCTCCTCCTCCCCCCATCACCTGCCTCTCTTAACTCAGACTGCATCAGAGGTTTGCCCTTTTGAAGTAAACTTTGCCGAACAATGGTGAAAGTAATGACTCTGTCACGGGTTTTTCGGGGGCTGTTCAAATGACAAGCTGCTTCTGCATCGGGAGTAACAAGGAATAGATCTTCTATTCCCTCATACCTGTTGATTAGAAACAGGTATCATCAGGAATCTCCATATAGAGAGTTATTTATTTAGTCTGTTTCCCTCTGTAAACTGTGTTCTGTGATGTAAGTATGACCTCTCAAAAACAGTTTGACATTCCATAAGCCTTCAAATCAAATAACATTTTATTTATCACATGCTTCATAAACAACAGGTGTAGAGTAACAGTGAAATGCTTGGTAAACAACAGGTGTAGACTAACAGTGAAATGCTTCGTAAACAACAGGTGTAGACTAACAGTGAAATGCTTCGTAAACAACAGGTGTAGACTAACAGTGAAATGCTTGGTAAACAACAGGTGTAGACTAACAGTGGAATGCTTGGTAAACAACAGGTGTAGACTAACAGTGAAATGCTTCGTAAACAACAGGTGTAGACTAACAGTGAAATGCTTGGTAAACAACAGGTGTAGACTAACAGTGGAATGCTTGGTAAACAACAGGTGTAGACTAACAGTGAAATGCTTCATAAACAACAGGTGTAGACTAACAGTGAAATTCTTGGTAAACAACAGGTGTAGACTAACAGTGAAATGCTTGGTAAACAACAGGTGTAGACTAACAGTGAAATGCTTGGTAAACAACAGGTGTAGACTAACAGTGAAATGCTTGGTAAACAACAGGTATAGACTAACAGTGAAATGCATACTTTCCAACATGTAGAGTTAAAGATAAAGATAATAATAATAATAATTTAAATAGTGACACAAGGAATAAATACACATTGAATAACAAATACCAATAACAAGTAAAAAATAACATGGCTATATACAAGGAGTACCAGTACCGAGTTGATGTGCAGGGGTACGAGGTAATAACATGGCTATATACAGGTAGTACCAGGACCGAGTTGATGTGCAGGGGTACGAGGTAATAACATGGCTATATACAGGTAGTACCAGGACCGAGTTGATGTGCAGGGGTACGAGGTAATAACATGGCTATATACAGGTAGTACCAGGACCGAGTTGATGTGCAGGGGTACGAGGTAATAACATGGCTATATACAGGTAGTACCAGGACCGAGTTGATGTGCAGGGGTACGAGGTAATAACATGGCTATATACAGGTAGTACCAGGACCGAGTTGATGTGCAGGGGTACGAGGTAATAACATGGTTATATACAGGTAGTACCAGGACCGAGTTGATGTGCAGGGGTACGAGGTAATTGAGTTAGCTATGTACATACTGTATAGGTAGGGGTAAAGTGACTAGGCAACAGATGGATAATAAACAGTAGCAGCAGTGTATGTGGTGAATATGAAAGTATGTGTGCGTGTGGTGTCACTATGCATGTGTGCTCATGTTATGTGTGTGTGTGGGCATGTGTAGCGCGTGTGTGTATGTGTGTGTTGGGGTGTCAGTGTAAGTATGTGTGAGTGTGTGGGTAGGGTCCAGTGTATGTGCATAGAGTCAGTGCAAGAGAGTTAGTGTAAAAAAGGGTCAGTGTCAGGGTAGCTATTTGATTAGCTATTTAACCAGTCTTGTTTAGCAGTCTTACTTAGCAGTCTTGTGGCTTGGGGTTAGAAGCTGGTCAGGGTCCTGTTGGTTCCAGACTTGGTGCATCGGTACCGCTTGCCGTGCAGTAGCAGAGAGAACAGTATATGGCTTGTTTTTGCTTTGACAATTTGGGGTCTTCCTATGACACGCCTGGTATAGAGGTGCTGGATGGCAGGGAGCCTGGCCCTCATCCTCCTGTGGGGGAAGAGGCACTGTCGTGCCCTCTTCACAACTGTGTGGGTGTGTGTGGAACATGTTTAATTCCTTAGTGATGTGGACACCAAGGAACTTGAAGCTCTCAACCCATTCCACTACAGCCCCGTCGATGTGGATGGGGGTGTGCTCGCCCCTCCATTTCCTGTAGTCCACGATCAGCTCCTTTGTCTTGCTGACGTTGTGGGAGAGGTTATTGTCTTGGCCAGGTCTCTGACCTCCTCCCTGTAGGCTGCATCATCGTCATCGATGATCAGTCTTACAACTGTTGTTTCGTCAGCTAACTTGATGATGGTGTTGGAGTCGTGCGTGGCCACGCAGCCGTGGGTGAACAGGGAGTACAAGAGGGGACTAAGCATACACCCTTGAGGGGCCCCCATGTTGATGGTCAGTGTGGCGGTTGTGTTGTTGCCTACCCTCACCGCCTGGGGGCAGCCCTTCAGGAAGTCCAGGATCGAGTTGCAGATGGATGTGTTCAGTCCCAGGGTCCTGATGTTGGTGATGAGCTTAGAGGGGACTATGCTGATCTGTAGTCAATGAACAGCATTTCTTAAATAGGTATTCCTTTTGTCCAGGTGGGTGAGGGCTTGTGGAGTGCAATAGAGATTGCGTCATCTGTGGATCTGTTGGGTGGATCTGAAGTGGGTCCGTCCAGGATGTCTGGGATGATGATGTTGATGTCAGCCATGACCAGCCTTTCAAAGAATTTCATGGCTATTGATGTGAGTGCTACAGGGCGATAGTCATTTAGGCAGGTTACCATCGCATTTTTGGGCACGAGGACTATGGTGGTCTGCTTGAAACATGTTGGTATAACAGGGATAGGTTGAAAATGTCAGTGAAGACACTTTCCAGCACATGTTTTGAGTACGCGTCCTGGTATTCCGTCTGGCCCCGCAGCTACGGAGAGCAAGATCACCTAGTCATCTGGGAACAGCTGTTGCTCTCAAGCATGGTTCAGTGTTGCTTTCGCACCATTCCTTTCTTTTTGGAGAGCAGAATTCCTTCCTCCTTTTTTTATAGGATTTATTCAGACAGTACAGAACAAGATGGGGAAGTAGGGCAGGAGCAGAGATAGCTAACTGGAAAGGCGGTCTGGGGTATCGAACTCACAACCTTCAGGGCTCTGTCCTTGGAGTTACCACTCAACTACACAACTATACAACTTTTACCTATTGGCTGTCTGTTAACATTGCAGGTGTTCCAACGAATGTAGACCATCCTCGGGTACACCTTGGTGTGTTGGAAATGTTCACAACTTTCTTGTGAGATCTCTTTGTGACATCATGCTATGGGGGTCTGATAGCTATTACTTTGAATGAGCAGTGGTATCCCCATTTTCTGGTTCAGAGCCAAAACCTGTGCTGTTATATGATGCTCTGCTGGGCTACAAGTTTGAGGATGAAGTTTGATTTTGTGGAATGATATCAGCAAAATATTTGCATAATGATAAAGTATGATAGTCAGATGGCAGCATGTACTTTGACTTGATGGACCAGCCAAATTCATATTGATTCATCATTACCTCCATCCTCTCACTCTCAATGATTGCCTCTCTCACTGAAAGGCCTGCTGTTGTCCAAGTTGTTTAAAATTGACAATCCTTCAACCTTAGTAGGACAGCGGATGCTAATCTTGAACTCTAATCTTTTGAAAATGAAAAGCTGATGCAGGCATGCTGAGAATTTAATTTCCTCAATTATGAAATATGATATTTCTGATGAACTTGTTATTATCGTCAGCTGCTGCAAGCCTTTGCCGAGCCTGAGGTTGGTTCTATATTTTCTTTCTTTTTTAATACCGGTGAAGTGTCTTGGGTGATTATTATTATAGTAGCCTACCTTATGGAGTGAAAAGTGCCTCAGAGAGAAGGAGAGTTGTCAACTCGGTCAGCCGCACTAAAAAGCTAATCAGTGGAGGAGTTTGGTTTTGCCATGTCCTTCAAAGTGACTGACATCTCCAGTTATAGCAGTAATGTGTGCTTTAGAGCAGTTCCAGTGATGGGTAAAGGTCGGATGAGGCGGAGGCGCAATAGCCTCACTTTGAACCAACCATTAGGGAGGGAATGTTGGGGACACAATTTGTCTTCAAAAAGAGACGAGAGAGCAGAACAAATTATTTTGTTTAAAGTCTGTTCAATTAAATGTGGTGTGACTGATGCATTTTAAATGAGTAATTTTACCCTACTGTAGGTACAGTATTTGTGTGAAGAAGCTACACAGTATCCGAATGGAGCTGTGACAGACGAGACTTGGGCCTAGATTCAGTCAGTTCAGTCTTAACCCGCAATAACATTTACGCAATGCCGTCGGGGTTAGGGTTAGGGTTATTCACATTTTTGTAAAAAAAATATAAAAATCACATTTTCAAACAGTCCATTTATATTTTCCAACGGGGCTATACATTTGGGTGAGGTTTTTTTCTCGCCTGAGTAGCCTCGTTTCACGACTTCCACCAAAGTTGGTCCCTCTCCTTTTTCAGGCGGCGTTCGGCAGACGAAGTCACCGACCTTCTAGCCATCACCAATCCACTTTTCATTTCTCCATTGGTTTTGTCTTGTCTTCCATCACACCTGGTTCCAATTCCATCAATTACATGTTGTGTATTTAACCCTCTGTTTCCCCCCATGTCCTTGTCCATAATTGTTTGTTGTAGTGCACGACATACTAGTATTTTTGTTTGACCCATTTATTATTATGTTTAATGGTTATTAAACACAACCATTGTAAATCAGTTTCCGCTTTCCTGCGCCTGACTTCTCTGCATCGCATTACACCTAGGGGCAGAACGACAGATTTTTACCTTGTCAGCTCGGGGATTCGATCTAGCAACCTTTCGGTTACTAGTCCAACACTCTAACCACTAGGCTGCCTGCCGCCCCAATTACTGCTTCGCATACAAGCCAGTGAGTTCAATGCGTTACAGCAGGATGAGTCAACAGACGTGGCGGGCCTGGCACAGCTCCCGGTATATGTCCGTTACGTTTATGGGGGGTCAATTAAGGAAGACATCCTCTTCTGCAAAACACTGGAAACCAGGACAACAGGAGAGGATATTTTTCAAGTACTAGACAGCTTTGTGACATCAAATGGACTTTGGTGGTCAAGATGTGTTGTTATCTGTAATGATGGGGCAAAAGCCATGACAGGGAGGCATAGTGGAGTGGTAACGCACGTGCAAGCAGTTGCTCCTGACGCCACTTGGGTACACTGCAGCATCCACCAAGAGGCTCTTGCTGCCAAGGGAATGCTTGACAGCTTGAAAGATGTTTTGGACACTACAGTGAAAATGGTTAACTTTGTTAAAGCAAGGCCCCTGAACTCTCGTGTATTTTCTGCACTATGCAATGATATGGGCAGCGACCATGTAACGCTTTTACAACATACAGAAGTGCGCTGGTTACCAAGGGGGATAGTATTGACACGTTTTTTTGAATTGAGAGACGAGCTTAAAGTTTTCTTTACTGACCATAATTTTGACTTGTCTAACCGCTTGCATGATGACGAGTTTCTCACGTGACTTTTTCTCGCTTGAGTGATCTGAATCTATGATTACAGGGAGTCTCCGCAACTATATTCAAAATTGAGGCTTTGATTAAGAAGTTGGAGCTCTTCTCTGTCTGCATTAACAAGGACAACACACATGTCTTTCCATCATTGTATGATGTTTTGTGTGCAAATTAACTCAAGCTTACAGACAATGTCAAATGTGATATAGCGAAGCACCTGAGTGAGTTGGGTGCGCAATTACACAGGTACTTTCCCGAAACGGATGGCACAAACAACTTAATTTGTTATCCCTTTCATGCCCTGCCTCCAGTCGACTTACAGATATCTGAACAAGAGAGCCTCATCGAAATTGCAACAAGCGGTTCCGTGAAAATAGAATTTAATCGAAAGCCACTTTGCCAGATTTCTTGATTGGGCTGGGTTCAGAGTATCTTGCCATGGCAAATCGCGCTGTTAAGACACTGATGCCCTTTGCAACCACGTACCTATTTGAGAGTGGATTCTCGGCCCTCACTAGCATGAAAACTAAATACAGGCACAGACTGTGTGTGGAAAATTATTTAAGACTGAGACTCTCCAATACAACCCAACATTGCAGAGTTATGTGCATCCTTTCAAGCACACCCTTCTCATTAACATGTGGTGAGTTATTCACAATTTCCGATGGACAAATAATGTTTTATATGAAAGATGGTTAAATATTGATTATTATTATGAGTGCGCTGACCCTGGTGCTAGAGGGGGTATGCAGCTGGAGGTTGAATGTTTGAAGGGGTACGATACTATAAAAAGTTTGGGAACCACTGACCTAGAGGACATTGCCATTGGATGCACCAAGTCGCATAAGTAGAAATCCCTGTGCTACAAGCTCAAACCCTGGAATGTGTTGTAATCTACACCGCTACTAGGTTGGTATAAATACTTATTCTAACGATTTTCAATTTGAGTGTCATTATTTCTATATAGCCTTTCTTGTTCTAAACTTCTAACATGGGTCGGATGTAAGGATGGGTGTGGTTTTGTGACAATGACCACTGGAGGAGCAACCATTCACCGATTTGACAGCTCCAACGCAGTTACACCTCCGACATTGCCCAAACAAAATAAATTATATGCCTTGAAGTTGTCGGTTATTTTGGGTTAATGCTGAACTGATTGAACCTAGGCCTTGGAGTATTCTTTACATCCCAGCATATGGGGAAAAGGCAAAACAACACACTCACAAATGAGCTTCTCTCGGCTGGCTCCACTACACAGACCCTGGAGGGCAGGGATCACAAACCACATTACTGTCTCTACAGTTTCATCACACACCATTACTCCACTGCACTCCAGTGAGAAACTGGCACCCTGAAGGAGCCAGAGGAACCATCAGGGTTCACCAGGGGGAGTCACTTAGAAGTCCAAAGAGAACCTCCAGTTAATAAACATGAGAGAATTGGAGAGCAGTCTTGGTTAGTGGGTACATGAACGAGGGTTGAGGAGGCTTGATTGCTCAGACTCCCAGAGACTTGGGTGAAATAAGTGGATAGCAGTATCTGGCTACATGCAGAATAAACATGTGGACAAGGAGGGAGGGAGAGAAAGTCTGTGATGTCAATTCCTCTGCCTGTAAGGAAAGTGGGACAGCCAGCACCCCTGGAACGACTGGCTGGGTCCAGGGAAAGCAGGCGCAGTGGGGAGGTACACAAACTGCTCTGACTGTGGTTGCCTCCCAAATGGCACCCTATTCCCTTTGTAGTGCACTACGTTTGAGCAGAGCCCTATGGGTCCTGGCCACAAGTAGTGCACTATAGGGAATAGTGTGCCATTTGGGAAGCAGACTCACAGGAAGCATGAGGCAGTGTGAGCTGGGCTATCCGTACGTGGTACTGCGAAGTAGCGAAGCTATATACTCCTCCCTGAAAACCTCTCTCTGAAAACCTCTCTTTGAAAACAACTCACAGGGGGAAAAGGAGCACTAGAAATGATAGGGAGTTGGGAGCTAGCTTGAAAGGACGCTCAAACATCAACACATCGGACAACCTGGGGTGTTCAGCATCACTGCTACACAACAGAATATGTCTGACGAGGCCCTTATTGCAACTGTCACAATGAAGAGAGCTAGGAGACCCAATGACGAGAGCTAGGAGACCCAACCGAACGCATAAAAAATGTGAACAAAAACCTGGAATAAATCTCGTTCCTGTCCTTGAGTTTTCCCGCACCTCATTGCTCCTAGCGGGGCCATCAAATTAGCATCTCATTAGCACCTGAAAAAAGTTGTATCGACTTTCCCCCCTGTCTTGGAGATGGGTTTTAATTACGCTTCAGTGTATTAGGAATTAGAATTGCGGACCCCCGTGGCCACTGGCAGGGGTGGGGGTTGACCTTGGGAACAAGCGCTGCCCTCATTTGTCTCCGATATTGCTGAATGGACTGGAGGAGGCTGGAGGATCCCGGGTCTCTCAGGGCAGAGCTGCACCTCCCTCCAACAGAAGACCTGCCTCTCCCTCCAACAGAAGAGCTGCCTCACCCTCCAACAGCCTATCTCAGGGCAGAGCTGCACCTCCCTCCAACAGAAGAGCTGTCTCTCAGTCCAACAGAAGCGCTGCCTCCCCTCCAACAGAAAAGCTGTCTCTCAGTCCAACAGAAGAGCTGCCTCTCCCTCCAACAGAAGAGCTGTCTCTCAGTCCAACAGAAGAGCTGCTTCTCCCTCCAACAGAAGAGCTGCCTCTCGTTCCAACAGAAGAGCTGTCTCTCCCTCCAACAGAAGAGCTGTCTCTCCCTCCAACAGAAGAGCTGTCTCTCCCTCCAACAGAAGAGCTGCCTCTCAGTCCAACAGAAGAGCTGCATCTCCTTCCAACAGATGAGCTGCCTCTCCCTCCAACAGCCTCTCTCAGGGCAGAGCTGCCTCTCCCTCCAACAGAAGAGCTGTCACTCAGTCCAACAGAAGAGCTGCCTCTCCCTCAACAGAAGAGCTGCCTCTCCCTCCAACAGAAGAGCTGTCACTCAGTCCAACAGAAGAGCTGCCTCTCCCTCAACAGAAGAGCTGCCTCTCCCTCCAACAGAAGAGTTGTCTCTCCCTCCAACAGAAGAGCGGCCTCTCCCTCCAACAGAAGAGCTGCCTCTCCCTCAACAGAAGAGCTGCCTCTCCCTCCAACAGAAGAGTTGTCTCTCCCTCCAACAGAAGAGCGGCCTCTCCCTCCAACAGAAGAGCTGCCTCTCCCTCCAACAGAAGAGCTGCCTCTCCCTCCAACAGAAGAGCTGTCTCTCCCTCCAACAGAAGGGCTGTCTCTCCTTCCAACAGAAGAGCTGCCTCTCCCTCCAACAGAAGAGCTGTCTCTCCCTCCAACAGAAGAGCTGCCTCTCAGTCCAACAGAAGAGCTGCCTCCCCTCCAACAGAAGAGCTGTCTCTCAGTCCAACAGAAGAGCTGCTTTTCCCTCCAACAGAAAAGCTGTCTCTCAGTCCAACAGAAGAGCTGCCTCTCCCTCCAACAGAAGAGCTGTCTCTCAGTCCAACAGAAGCGCTGCCTTTCCCTCCAACAGAAAAGCTGTCTGTCAGTTCAACAGAAGAGCTGCCTCTCCCTCCAACAGAAGAGCTGTCTCTCAGTCCAACAGAAGAGCTGCCTCTCCCTCCAACAGAAGAGCTGTCTCTCAGTCCAACAGAAGAGCGGCCTCTCCCTCCAACAGAAGAGCTGTCTCTCAGTCCAACAGAAGAGCTGCCTCTCCCTCCAACAGAAGAGCTGCCTCTCCCTCCAACAGAAGAGCTGCCTCTCCCTCCAACAGGAAAGCTGCCCCTCCCTCCAACAGAAGAGCTGTCTCTCCCTCCAACAGAAGAGCTGTCTCTCCCTCCAACAGAAGAGCTGTGTCTCCTTCCAACAGAAGAGCTGCCTCTCCCTCCAACAGCCTCTCTCAGGGCAAAGCTGCCTCTCCTTCCAGCAGAAGAGCTGCCTCTCCTTCCAACAGAAGAGCTGCCTCTCCCTCCAACAGAAGAGCTGTCTCTCCCTCCAACAGAAGAGCTGTCTCTCCCTCCAACAGAAGAGCTGTCTCTCCCTCCAACAGAAGAGCTGTCTCTCAGTCCAACAGAAGCGCTGCCTCTCAGTCCAACAGAAGAGCTGCCTCCCCTCCAACAGAAGAGCTGTCTCTCAGTCCAACAGAAGAGCTGCTTTTCCCTCCAACAGAAAAGCTGTCTCTCAGTCCAACAAAAGAGCTGCCTCTCCCTCCAACAGAAGAGCTGTCTCTCAGTCCAACAGAAGCGCTGCTTTTCCCTCCAACAGAAAAGCTGTCTGTCAGTTCAACAGAAGAGCTGCCTCTCCCTCCAACAGAAGAGCTGTCTCTCAGTCCAACAGAAGAGCTGCCTCTCCCTCCAACAGAAGAGCTGTCTCTCAGTCCAACAGAAGAGCGGCCTCTCCCTCCAACAGAAGAGCTGTCTCTCAGTCCAACAGAAGAGCTGCCTCCCCCTCCAACAGAAGAGCTGCCTCTCCCTCCAACAGGAAAGCTGCCCCTCCCTCCAACAGAAGAGCTGTCTCTCCCTCCAACAGAAGAGCTGTCTCTCCCTCCAACAGAAGAGCTGTGTCTCCTTCCAACAGAAGAGCTGCCTCTCCCTCCAACAGCCTCTCTCAGGGCAGAGCTGCCTCTCCTTCCAACAGAAGAGCTGCCTCTCCCTCCAACAGAAGAGCTGCCCCCTCTCCAACAGAAGAGCTGCCTCTCCCTCCAACAGCCTCTCTCAGGGCAGAGCTGTCTCTCCCTCCAACAGAAGGGCCGTCTCTCCCTCCAACAGAAGGGCTGTCTCTCCCTCCAACAGAAGCGCTGCCTCTCCCTCCAACAGAAGCGCTGCCTCTCCCTCCAACAGAAGAGCTGTCTCTCTCTCCAAAAGAAGAGCTGCGTCTCCTTCCAACAGAAGAGCTGCCTCTCCCTCCAACAGCCTCTCTCAGGGCAGAGCTGCCTCTCCTTCCAACAGAAGAGCTGCCTCTCCTTCCAACAGAAGAGCTGCCTCTCCCTCCAACAGAAGAGCTGCCCCCTCTCCAACAGAAGAGCTGTCTCTCCCTCCAACAGAAGCGCTACCTCTCCCTCCAACAGAAGCGCTGCCTCTCCCTCCAACAGAAGAGCTGTCTCTCTCTCCAACAGAAGAGCTGCGTCTCCTTCCAACAGAAGAGCTGCCTCTCCCTCCAACAGCCTCTCTCAGGGCAGAGCTGCCTCTCCTTCCAACAAAAGAGCTGCCTCTCCTTCCAACAGAAGAGCTGTCTTTCCCTTCAACAGAAGAGCTGTCTCTCCCTCCAACAGAAGAGCTGTCTCTCCCTCCAACAGAAGAGCTGCCTCTCAGTCCAACAGAAGAGCTGTCTCTCCCTCCAACAGAAGAGCTGGCTCTCAGTCCAACAGAAGAGCTGTCTTTCCCTCCAACAGAAGAGCTGTCTCTCCCTCCAACAGAAGAGCTGTCTCTCCCTCCAACAGAAGAGCGGTGTTTCCCTCCAAAAGAAGAGCTGTCTCTCCCTCCAACAGAAGAGCTGCCTTTCAGTCCAACAGAAGAGCTGTCTCTCCCTCCAACAGAAGAGTTGCCTCTCAGTCCAACAGAAGAGCTGTCTTTCCGTCCAACAGCCAATAATCAAAGTCACAGATTCCTCTTTTCCTCCACGTCCAATCCTTGTCTCCGGCTTGTTAGTGATTCGCCCGATCTTAAGTGCTTCTGGCGTCTGGTTTGAACAGGTCCCTCTTTCTCCCTCCCCCTCTCTTTACCCCCTCTTTCTCTCTCTCTCTCGCTCTCTCCCCTTCTCTCTCTTCCCTCTCTCCCTCTCTCCCCAGCCATCTACTCTCCTTTAATAATCCCCTGCTTCGTTTTCTCAGCGGAGTATTTTTATTTTCTGTCGAAGTTCTCCCATCTGCAACCCAATAACGGTGAAGACTATTGGAGTGAATGAGTTCCTGCTGCTTCGAGCTTGAGGCGTCTCCAGTTGTTTACTCGCCACCCCAAGGCAGATGTAATAAGTTAATGACGGGTAGTGCCATCTCCATCTCCAACAGGCCCCTTCATGCGTCGTTTACTTGACAAGTTGCAATCTACTGCCCATTACCACATCTTTCTCTATCAAATTGTAATTTGTTTCTAACTTAATAGCCAGTGTTTTATTATTATGCCTCACGTATTTGCTCAGTTGTAATGAGATTTCCAGATCCTCTCCAAGTCCATACCGGCAGAGCTCCGCTGGGTCTATGCAAACTGTGGGGGGAAATAGATACTTATTAGAGCGGTGTAATCCTAGAACTGCTCTGTCTTTCTCTGGGAGGTTCTGTGCTATCGGGGGATTCAGGGAGGGGAGCCTCAGAGGCCTAGTGCATTAGGAAGGGCTTAGTGAGGCATTAGAGTAGCTACGTGTCTGTAAGCCTCTGTGTACATCAGTTGTGCCGTGAGGGGATCAAATCATCTCAAACTGCAGGGCAATGGTGATGAGAGTCCTGAGAGGCCAAGGATCAGACTGCTTCTATTGGTCCCCTGGTTTAGTGACAGCAAGCCAGAGTCAAGATCACACCAGGCAAACAGAGGATTGCTTACTACTCAGTAATAATTCTGCATCCCAATGGCACCCTATTCCCCATATAGTGCACTAGTTTTGACAACTATTTCTCCCGGACCAGGCCCAAATTCCCGTCATTCACATGAAGAAAAGACGGAGATACAGGGGGCGCAGATCCGGGTGGTTTGTGAGTATTTGTCGGTAAGTGGGTAACCCACCTCTACCATCCGTTCTATCGGCCACGTACAATCACTGGAAAATAAACTGGATGAGCTCCGTTTGAGACTATCCTACCAACGGGACATTAAAAACTCTAATATCTTATGTTTCACCGAGTTGTGGCTGAACGACGACACGCATAATATACAGTTGGCTGGGTTTTCTGTGCATCGGCAGGACAGAATAGCTACGTCCGGTAAGACGAGGGGTGGTGGTGTGTATCTATTTGTCAATAACAGCTGTTGCGCAATGTCTAATATTAAGGAAGTCTCGAGGAATTGCTCGCCTGGGGTAGAGTACCTCATGATAAGCTGTTGACCACACTATCTACCAAGAGAGTTTTCATCTATATTTTTTGTAGCTGTCTATTTACAACCACAAACCGATGCTGGCACTAAGACAGCACTCAACGAGCTGTATATAGCCATAAGCAAACAAGAAAATGCTCATCCAGAAGCGATGCTCCTAGTGGCCGGAGACTTTAATGCAGGCAAACTTAAATCCATTTTACCTAATTTCTACCAGCATGCAACCAGAGGAAAAAAAACTCTAGACCACCTTTACTTCACACACAGAGACACATACAAAGGTCTCCCTTGCCTTCCATTTGGCAAATATTTTTTATTTATTATGATAAAAAAATGTTTTGCCCTTTTTCTCCCCAATTTCATGGTAACCAAATTGCTAGTTACTGTCTTGTCTCATTGCTGCAACTCCCATACGGACTCGGGAGAGGCGTAATTCGAGAGCCGTGCTTCCTCCGAAACACAACCCAACCAAGCTGCACTGCTTCTTGACACAATGCCCACTTAACCCGGAAGCCAGCCACACCGATATGTCACTGTACACCTGGCGACCGTGTCAGCATGCACTGCGCCCGGCCCGCCACAGGAGTCGTAGTGAGCAATGACATCTCTGCCGGCCGAACCCTGCCCTAACCTAGACGACACTGGGCCAATTGTGTGCCGCCCCATGGGTCTCCCGGTTGCGGATGGCTGCGACAGAGCCTGGACTCGAACCCAAAATCTCTAGTGGCACAGCTAGCACTGTGATGCAGTGCCTTAGACAAATGCGCCACTCGGGAGGCCCCCCTTTTGGCAAATCTGACCCTAATTCTATCCTCATGATTCCTGCTTACAAGCGAAACCTAAAGCAGGAAGTACCAGTGACTCGCTCAATACCGAAGTGGTCAGGTGACGCGGATGCTACGCTACAGGACTGTTTTGCTAGCACAGACTGAAATATGTTCCGGGATTCATCCAATGGTATTGAGTAGTATGTCACCGGCTTCATCAATAAGTGCATTGACGACATCGTCCCCACAGTGTCCATACGTACATATCCCAACCAGAAGCGATGGATTACAGGCAACATCGGCACCAAATTAAAAGCTAGAGCTGACGCTTTCAAGGAGCGGGACACTAATCCGGACGCTTATAATAAAACACCGCTATGCCCTCAGACGAACCATCAAACAGGCAAAGAGTCATTACAGGACTAAGTTTGAATCCTACTACACCATCTCTGACGCTCGTCGGATGTGGCAGGGCTTGCAAACGATTACGGACTACAAAGGGAAACCCAGCCGTGAGCTGCCCAGTGAAGCAAGCCAACCAGACGGGCTAAATACCTTTTATGCTCGCTTCGAGGCAAGCAACACTGAAGCATGCATGAGAGCACCAGCTGTTCTGAACGACTGTGTGATCAATCTCTCCGTAGCCGATGTGAGCAAGACCTTTAAACAGGTCAACATTCATAAGGCCACGTGGCCATACAGATTACCAGGATGTGTACTCAGAGCATGCACAGACCAACTGGCAAGTGTCTTTACTGACATTTTCAGTAAAGACCTCTCCCTGACCTCTCCCTGACCGAGTCTGTAATACCTACATGTTTCAAGCAGACCACCATAATCCCCGTGCCCAAGAAAGCGAAGGTAACCTGCCTAAATGACTACCGCCCCGTAGCACTCACTTCGGTAGCCATGAAGCGCTTTGAAAGGCTGATCATGGCTCACATCAACACCATCATCCCGGAAACCCTAGACCGACTTCAATTCGCATACTGCCCCAACAGATCCACAAATTACGCAATATCAATCGCACTCCACGCTGGCCTTTCCCACCTGGACAAATGGAACACCTATGTGAGAATGATGTTCATTGACTACAGCTCAGCATTCAACACCATAGTGCCCACAAAGCTCATCACTAAGCTAAGGACCCTGGGACTAAACACCTCCCTCTGCAACTGGATCCTGGAGGTTCTGACGGGCCGCCCAAAGGTGTTAAGGGTAGGCAACAACACATCTACCACGCTGATCCTCAACACGGGGGCCCCTCAGGGATGTGTGCTTAGTGCTCTCTTGTACTCCCTGTTCACCAACGACTGCGTGGCTACATGGTCCAAACACACCAAGACAGTCGTGAAGAGGGCACAACAATGCCTTTTCCCCCCCAGGAGACTGAAAATATTTGGCATGGGTCCCTAGATCCTCAAAAGGTTCTACAGCTGCACCATCGAGAGCATCCTGACCAGTTGCATCACTGCCTGGTATGGCAACTGCTCGGCATCCGGCCGTAAGGCTCTACAGAGGGTAGTGTGTACGGCCCAGTACAACACTGGGGCCAAGCTTCCTGTCATCCAGGGCCAATATACTAGGTGGTGTCAGAGGAAGGCCCAAAAAATTGTCAAAGACTCCAGTCACCCAAGTCATAGGCTGTTCTCTCTGCTACCGCACAGCAAGCGGTACTGGAGTCTAGGTCCAACAGTCTGCTTAACTGCTTCTATCCCCAAGCCATAAGACTGCTGAACAATTCATTGACCCCCCCCCCTTGTTTGTACGCTGCTGCTACTTGCTGTTTATTATCTATGCATAGTCACTTTACCCCTACCTACATGTACAAATTACCTCGACTAACCTGTACCCCTGCACATTAACTCGGTACCGGTACCCCCCTCTATATAGTCCTGTTGTTGTTATTTTATTGTGTAACTTTTTATTATTATTTACTTTAGTTTATTTAGTAAAGATTTTCTTAACTCTATTTTCTTAAAACTGCATTGTTGGTCAAGGGCTTGTAAGTAAGCATTTCATAGTATAAATGTTTTTTATTTATTTCACCTTTATTTAACCATGTTGGCCAGTTGAGAACAAGTTCTCATTTACAACTGCGACCTGGCCAAGATAAAGCAAAGCAGTGTGACAAAAACAACAACAGAGTTACATATGGGATAAACAAACGTACAGTCAATAACACAAATTGAAAAATCTGTACACAGTGTGTCCAAATGAAGTAAGGAGGTAAGGCAGTAAATAGGCCATAGTGGCAAAGTAATTACAATTTAGCAATTTACACTGGAGTGATAGATGTGCAGATGAGGACGTGCAAGTATAAATACTGGTGTGCAAAAGAGCAGAAAAACAATATGGGGATGACGTAGGTGTAGTTGGTTGGATGGATGGGCTATTTACAGATGGACTGTGTACAGCTGCAGTGATCGGTCAGCTGCTCTGACAGCTGACACTTAAAGTTAGTGAGGGAGATATAAGTCTCCAACTTCAGTGATTTTTGCAGTTCGTTCCAGTCATTGTCAGCAGAGAACTGGATGGAGAGACGGCCAAAGGAAACGTTGGCTTTGGGAATGACCAGTGAAATATACCTGCTAGAGCGTGCACTACGGGTGGGTGCTGCTATGGTGACCAGTGAGCTGAGATAAGGTGGAGCTTTACCTGGAGCCAGTGAGTTTGGCGACGAATAGCCAACGAGAGCATACAGGTGGCAGTGGTGGGTAGTATATGGGGCTTTGGTGACAAACGGATGGCACTGTGATAGACTACATCCAATTTGCTGAGTGTTGGAGGCTATTTTAAATGACATCACCGAAGTCAAGGATCGGTATGATTGTCAGTTTTACGAGGGTGTGTTTGGCAGCATGAGTGAAGGATGCTTTGTTGCGAAATAGGAAGCCGATTCTAGATTTAATTTTGTATTGGAGATGCTTAATATGAGTCTGGAAGGAGAGTTTACAGTCTAACCAGACACCTAGGTATTTATAGTTGTCCACATATTCTAAGTCAGAACCGTCCAGAGTAGTGATGCTAGTCGGGCGGGCGGGTGCAGCCAGCGATCGGTTGAAGAGCATGCTTTTCGTTTTACTAGCATTTTAAGAGCAGTTGGAGGCCATGGAAGGAGTGTTGTATGGCGTTGAAGCTGCGGGGGGTGCAGAGCTGTTGGCCGGGGTTGGGGTAGCCAGGTGGAGAGCATGGCCATCCTTAGAGAAATGCTTATTGAAATTCTCGATTAATGTGGATTTATCAGTGGTGACAGTGTTTCCTAGCCTCAGTACAGTGGGTAGCTGGGAGGAGGTGCTCTTTTTCTCCATGGACTTTACAGTGTCCCAAAACTTTTTGGAATTAGTGCTGCAAGATGCAAATTTCTGTTTGAAAAAGCTAGCCTTTGCTTTCCTACCTGACTGTGCATATTGGTTCCTGACTTCCTTGAAAAGTTTCATATCGCGGGGACTATTCGATGCTAGTGCAGTACACCACAGGATATGTTTGTGCTGGTCAAGGGCAGTCAGGTCTGGAGTGAACCAAGGGCTATATCTGTTCTTTGTTCTACATTTTTTGAAAGGGGCATGCTTATTTAAGATGGTGTGGAAAGCACTTTTAAAGAATATCCAGGCATCCTCTACTGACGGGTCTACACATGTTGTATTCTGCGCATGTGACAAATACAATTTGATTTGATAATTGAGGCTCTTGATACCGTTAAGGACAGAACCCACCATAAGGAACGTGGACCGTGTGCAGTAGATCACCTGATGGTTGTCGACGGGGGTTATTAAACATGTACAATTGAAGGAAAATAAAATGCTTGCATACATTCTGTGGTCAGAGAAGATAGAACCGCCACCCGCTGCTTTGAACCGTCAGTCAGTATGGCCTGTTATGTCTTTTAGGCCTCTGAACTGAAGATACCTCAACATCCCATTTGATATACCACTATAGCAAACCTGATCGTTTTTCAGTTCACCAAAACCATCTTATTTCAGGTTATTATCCTGAATAACTCTGAGTTATATTTAGGTTGTCACGCGGATACTCCGTGGGAGGCTAATTCCCAACAGAGTTGAGAGTCCTTTTAAATTGCTCCTGTTGTCTTGTGTTTCTTAGTGCATGTTTTTAATCACGCCTTCCCTCGTTTTATTTGACCACCCTGGCACCCGAATGCAGAGGCTGCTTTTCTGCTGATAGTGCGTCAGCCAGTCGGCGCCACATGGGGTACAGATATTAGCATATTATTTCAACTGTGGCTCTGAAAATCTTC
Source organism: Salvelinus alpinus (assembly GCF_045679555.1). Taxonomy (NCBI): domain Eukaryota; kingdom Metazoa; phylum Chordata; class Actinopteri; order Salmoniformes; family Salmonidae; genus Salvelinus; species Salvelinus alpinus. The sequence goes on from NC_092092.1 coordinate 70,103,776, forward strand.
AATAGCAGAATGATTCCCCCAGAAAGAAACAGAGCCCAACTCTCAGACCTTCATTTACAGTTTGTTGTTGTTATTTCAGAATAAGGCTGATTCCTCCATTAAGATAAAGTGTTGCTTTCTCCCTGTCACATTCAGTATGGACGGACCTGGGAGGAGTTAGCAAAGTACTTCCTAAACTTGTGGTTGGAGGGAATGAAGGGGAAAAAAAAGAAAAGCAAAATTACTTTCTCTTTCTCTTTTTCTCTCTCTTTTTTCTCTCTCTCTTTCTCTCTTTCTCTCTCTGTCTCTTTATCTCTCTCTTTTTCTCTCTCTCTCTTTCTCTCTTTCTCTCTCTGTCTCTTTATCTCTCTCTTTTTCTCTCTCTCTCTTTTTCTCAATTCAATTCAATTTGCTTTATTGGCATGACGTAACAATGTACATATTGCCGAAGCTTACTTTGGATATTTACAATATTAAGATAATAAGAATCAAAATTGTCAACGGGACAACAGTAACAACAATAACCAAGGGTCAAAATAACCATACATTGAACAATAACAATAAGCATACAATAGAGGACATGTGCAGGTTGGTTGGTCTGTCAGACACTGTCCCTCATTTTCTGGCAGGCAGCAATGTAGTGCGCTGCCAACCCACAGCTCTCTGCATCCTCTCCCAACAGGACTGGTAGCCTATTCTCATCAGAGAGGCCTTTGAAACCTTGAATAAGGGTTTCAAATTTGGGGAAATGACACTGTCTAATTGTTTTATATTTTTTACATTTTGTCAGGAAATGCAGCTCCGTCTCAGGTTCTGCTGTTGTGCAGTGGTTGCATAGCCTTTCCTCTACAGGGAGCCAGGTTTTCCAGGTTTTCCTAAAATGATGTCATGGCTTTAGAAGATTCTGAACGGCTAATTGACATAATTTGAGTCAATTGGAGGTGTACCTGTGGATGTATTTCAAGGCCTACCTTCAAACTCAGTGCCTCTTTGATGGACATCATGGGAAAATCAAAAGAAATCAGCCAAGACCTCAGAAAAATAATTGTAGACCTCCACAAGTCTGGTTCATCCTTGGGAGCAATTTCCAAACGCCTGAAGGTACCACGTTCATCTGTACAAACAATAATACGCAAGTATAAACACCATGGGACCACGCAGTCGTCATACCGCTCAGGAAGGAGACGCGTTCTGTCTCCTAGAGATGAACGTACTTTGGTGTGAAAAGTGCAAATAAATCCCAGAACAACAGCAAAGGACCTTGTGAAGATGCTGGAGGAAACAGGTACAAAAGTATCTATATCCACAGTAAAACGAGTCCAATATCGACATAACCTGAAAGGCCGCTCAGCAAGGAAGAAGCCACTGCTCCAAAACCGCCATAAAAAAGCCAGACTACGGTTTGCAACTGCACATGGGGACAAAGATCGTACTTTTTGGAGAAATGCCCTCTGGTCTGATGAAACAAAAATAGAACTGTTTGGCCATAATGACCATTGTTATGTTTGGAGGAAAAAGGGGGAGGCTTGTAAGCCGAAGAACACCATCCCAACTGTGAAGCACAGGGGTGGCAGCATCAGCATCATGAGGCAGGAAGATTATGTGGATATACTGAAGCAACATCTGAAGACATTAGTCAAGAAGTTAAAGCTTGGTCACAAATGGGTCTTCCAAATGAACAATGACCCCAAGCATACTTCCAAAGTTGTGGCAAAATGGCTTAAGGACAACAAAGTCAAGGTATTGGAGTGGCCATCACAAAGCCCTGACCTCAGTCCCATAGAAAATTTGTGGGCAGAACTGAAAAAGCATGTGCGAGCAAGGAGGCCTACAAACCTGACTCAGTTACACCAGCTCTGTCAGGAGGAATGGGCCAAAATTCACACAACTTATTGTGGGAAGCTTGTGGAAGGCTACCCGAAATGTTTGATCCAAGTTAAACAATTTAAAATCAATGCTACCAAATACTAATTGAGTGTATGTAAACTTCTGACCCACTGGGAATGTGATGAAAGAAACAAAAGCTGAAATAAATCATTCTCTCTACTATTATTCTGACATTTCACATTCTTAAAATAAAGTGGTGATCATAACTGACCTAAGACAGGGAATTTTTACTAGGATTAAATGTCAGGAATTTTGAAAAACGGAGTTTAAATGTATTTGGCTGAGGTGTATGTAAACTTCCGACTTCAACTGTATATACACAGCTCCAAAAAATACAGGGAACACTAAAATAACACATCCTAGATCTGAATGAATGAAACATTCTTAGTAAATACTTTTTTCTTTACATAGTTGAATGTGCTGACTACAAAATCACACAAAAATTATCAATGGAAATCAAATTTATCAACCCATGGAGGTCTGGATTTGGAGTCACACTCAAAATGAAAGTGGAAAACCACACTACACGCTGATCCAACTTTGATGTAATGTCCTTAAAACAAGTCAAAATGAGGCTCAGTAGTGTGTGTGGCCTTCACGTGCCTGTATGACCTCCCTACAACGCCTGGGCATGCTCCTGATGAGGTGGCGGATGGTCTCCTGAGGGATCTCCTCCCAGACCTGGACTAAAGCATCCGCCAACTCCTGGACAGTCTGTGGTGCAACGTGGCGTTGGTGGATGGAGTGAGACATGATGTCCCAGATGTGCTCAATTGGATTCAGGTCTGGGGAACGGGCGGGCCAGTCCATAGCATCAATGCCTTCCTCTTGCAGGAACTGCTGACACACTCCAGCCACATGAGGTCTAGCATTGTCTTGCATTAGGAGGAACCCAGTGCCCATGGCAGTCAGGCTACCTCTGGCGAGCACATGGAGGGCTGTGCGGCCCCCCAAAGAAATGCCACCCCATACCATGACTGACCCACCGCCAAACCGGTCATGCTGGAGGATGTTGCAGGCAGCAGAACGTTCTCCACGGCGTCTCCAGACTCTGTCACGTCTGTCACATGTGCTCATGTGCTCAGTGTGAACCTGCTTTCATCTGTGAAGAGCACAGGGCGCCAGTGGCGAATTTGCCAATCTTGGTGTTCTCTGGCAAATGCCAAACGTCCTGCACGGTGTTGGGCTGTAAGCACAACCCCCACCTGTGGACGTCGGGCCCTCATACCACCCTCATGGAGTCTGTTTCTGACCGTTTGAGCAGACACATGCACATTTGTGGCCTGCTGGAGGTCATTTTGCAGGGCTCTGGCAGTGCTCCACCTGCTCCTCCTTGCACAAAGGCGGAGGTAGCGGTCCTGCTGCTGGGTTGTTGCCCTCCTACGGCCTCCTCCACGTCTCCTGATGTACTGGCCTGTCTCCTGGTAGCGCCTCCATGCTCTGGACACTACGCTGACAGACACAGCAAACCTTCTTGCCACAGCTCGCATTGATGTGCCATCCTGGATGAGCTGCACTACCTGAGCCACTTGTGTGGGTTGTAGACTCCGTCTCATGCTACCACTGAGTGAAAGCACCGCCAGCATTCAAAAGTGACCAAAACATCAGCCAGGAAGCATAGGAACTGAGAAGTGGTCTGTGGTCACCACCTGCAGAGCCACTCCTTTATTGGGGGTGTCTTGCTAATTGCCTATAATTTCCACCTTTTGTCTATTCCATTTGCACAACAGCATGTGAAATTTATTGTCAATCAGTGTTGCTTCCTAAGTGGACAGTTTGATTTCACAGAAGTGTGATTGACTTGGAGTTACATTGTGTTGTTTTTAAGTGTTCCCTTTATTTTTTTGAGCCGTGTATATATATATATATATATGAATGACCTGGTCTGACAGCTAATGTGCTGTCAGGCCAGGTAGTGGGGGGCTGGTAAGGTGAGAAGTACTGTAGTTCCCTCTGTTCTCCCCCAGGCAGGCAGCCTGATAATTCAGTGAAACACGAGTGAGTTCCATCCTGTCAGACAGACTCTCTCTCTTTCTGCCCCAGTCTGCATCCCAAATGGCACCCTATTCCCTTTATAGTGCACTACACCCAACTCAGCCACAAGTAGATGAGAATGGGCACTGGTCAACAATGGAATAGGATGCCATTTGGGATGCAGTGCCAGTCTCCTGAGTGGGCTGCTCCGGGCAGCATATAGGAATCCATCTTGTAACTTCTGTTCTGGCTGAGTTATCATCTACTTGTGGCTGAGTTTGGTGTTTGAAGTTTTGACAGGAGTTCTGGATGGTCGGATTCATCTCTTTTTCAGCCCAGTCTCTGTAGACTCAACGTGGACTCACGGATAAACGTAACATAGTAAACTAAATGATATGTTATGGTGTGTATGGCTAACATTTGCTCGGAGGCTAAGTGGCTAACGCTAACGTTAGCTAGGTGGCTAACATTAGCTAGACTAGAGGTTAGAGTTAGGGGTTAAGGTTAGGGGAAGGGTTAGCTAACATGCTAAGTAGTAAAAAGTACATTTTGTGTTATACACCCACTCGGGCTCCCGAGTGGCACAGTGGTCTAAGGCACTTCATCTCAGTGCTAGAGGCGACACTACAATCCCTACTTTGAATCCATGCTGAATCACATCCGGCTGCGATTGGGAGTCCCATAGGGCGTCTCACAATTGGCCCAGCGTTGTCCGGGTTTGGACGGGGTAGGCTGTCATTGTAAATAAGAATTTGTTCTTAACCAACTTGCCTGGTTAAATAAAAAAAAGTATTAAATCCACCACGACCAACCATCCTCCTTCTATCTTATGTTACCATACCAAACGTAACATATCATACTCATTTGATATAGACAGCACTCTTACTGTTCCCTGGTGATGTATGCTTGGAACAGGTCAGACACAGACAGACAGACACCCTGGAGAAGAAAATGAACTATACTGGATGAGTGCATGATGCATGGCTCTTTTCTGTGTCCCAAATGGCACCCTATTCACTACTTTTGACCAGGGCCATCTGGTCAAAAGTAGTGAATAGGGTGCCATTTGGGACATACTCCATGATTTAAGACTCCTCCTGGATCACCTGTCTTGTCATGGTTCTTTGAACCCCTGTGACTGTGACAACATTATTGGTTTGAGGACCAGTGTGACGGCCCCTTCCTCCTCTGTGACTGTGACAACATTATTGGTTTGAGGACCAGTGTGACGGCCCCTTCCTCCTCTGTGACTGTGACAACATTATTGGTTTGAGGACCAGTGTGACGGCCCCTTCCTCCCTTGTGACTGTGACAACATTATTGGTTTGAGGACCAGTGTGACGGCCCCTTCCTCCTCTGTGACTGTGACAACATTATTGGTTTGAGGACCAGTGTGACGGCCCCTTCCTCCCTTGTGACTGTGACAACATTATTGGTTTGAGGACCAGTGTGACGACCCCTTCCTCCTCTGTGACTGTGACAACATTATTGGTTTGAGGACCAGTGTGACGACCCCTTCCTCCTCTGTGACTGTGACAACATTATTGGTTTGACGACCAGTGTGACGACCCCTTCCTCCTCTGTGACTGTGACAACATTATTGGTTTGAGGACCAGTGTGACGACCCCTTCCTCCTCTGTGACTGTGACAACATTATTGGTTTGAGGACCAGTGTGACGACCCCTTCCTCCTCTGTGACTGTGACAACATTATTGGTTTGAGGACCAGTGTGACGACCCCTTCCTCCTCTGTGACTGTGACAACATTATTGGTTTGAGGACCAGTGTGACGACCTCTTCCTCCTCTGTGACTGTGACAACATTATTGGTTTGAGGACCAGTGTGACGACCCCTTCCTCCTCTGTGACTGTGACAACATTATTGGTTTGAGGACCAGTGTGACGGCCCCTTCCTCCTCTGTGACTGTGACAACATTATTGGTTTGACGACCAGTGTGACGACCCCTTCCTCCCTTGTGACTGTGACAACATTATTGGTTTGAGGACCAGTGTGACGACCCCTTCCTCCCTTGTGACTGTGACAACATTATTGGTTTGAGGACCAGTGTGACGACCCCTTCCTCCTCTGTGACTGTGACAACATTATTGGTTTGAGGACCAGTGTGACGACCCCTTCCTCCTCTGTGACTGTGACAACATTATTGGTTTGACGACCAGTGTGACGACCCCTTCCTCCCTTGTGACTGTGACAACATTATTGGTTTGAGGACCAGTGTGACGACCCCTTCCTCCCTTGTGACTGTGACAACATTATTGGTTTGACGACCAGTGTGACGACCCCTTCCTCCTCTGTGACTGTGACAACACTATTGGTTTGAGGACCAGTGTGACGACCCCTTCCTCCCTTGTGACTGTGACAACATTATTGGTTTGAGGACCAGTGTGACGACCCCTTCCTCCTCTGTGACTGTGACAACATTATTGGTTTGAGGACCAGTGTGACGACCCCTTCCTCCCTTGTGACTGTGACAACATTATTGGTTTGAGGACCAGTGTGACGACCCCTTCCTCCTCTGTGACTGTGACAACATTATTGGTTTGACGACCAGTGTGACGACCCCTTCCTCCTCTGTGACTGTGACAACATTATTGGTTTGAGGACCAGTGTGACGACCCCTTCCTCCTCTGTGACTGTGACAACATTATTGGTTTGAGGACCAGTGTGACGACCCCTTCCTCTTTGAGTCCCATTTAATGATTGCAGCTCTGCACTCTTACATGTCTCCATGGCTGACGGTAAACAAACAGCGCAGAACAGAGAGAGCCTGGATCAAAGGGTCACATAAACAGAGCTGAGACTGCTGACAGCTCTTCCCAACTCTAGCTGAGGGGAAGAAGAAGCTTGGTTTCTTACTGTCTGATCAGTGGTGCCTCATTGGGGACTGAGTCAAGTGGAGGAGAGGAGTGGAGAGGGTGGTGAACACATTGACATGTACACATCTCGTAGGCCTAAGAGAGCCTCTTTTACTGGGTTTCAAAAGACTGTGGAATCGTCCCTAATCTCCATACATCATCTGAACAGTGTCAAGCTTAATGGATGACGTGGAGCAGAGCTTGCTCTCTTTCATACCTTCTTCTCTCTTATCAAAGGGGAGGGGAATTAATGTGAATACCAAGATCACATCGGTACACTACACTCACTGTTTTTAACAAGTCATTAGTGTGGCTTTAGAAAGGGCTTGTTTGTTCTTGTGGCAATGCAAACAGAGTCTATTTCTGGGTGTCACTTTGTTCTTGTTTATGTTTTGGTGCAAGGCGCAGGCGTCTTCTATTATATGGATGGAGCGTTATAAAAATTATTTGATAATTCATACCTTGAGAAAGCAATACTTTCCATTCCAATGCCATCAGCGACAATGCTTTGATTTGTGGCACTTTCTTTCTCTCTTATTCTGAGCTCTCATCTCACTCCATCATGTTAATGTTTGTTTGTATGTTACTCTCTCTGTTTGCCGTACTGGTGTGTGACTCGTGTGTGTGTGTGTTGCTTGCCATTTCACTGGCTGTGTTTGTTTCGGGAGGCGGGGTGCAGGCTGGATTTGCGAGCCCAATGTAGCTCAGAGCAAACTTTTTAGTAAATTCCTGTCAAGAAGAGAGACACGGAAGCCTAGCTAGCCTGAAGTTTCAAATGGAGGTCACTAAGGAACGTTTTCAACGCTACAGGAGCTGTGTTTATTTTGTTCTCTTCCGGGAGAATGTGGACCGTCTTGTCATTCAATATAGCAACTGTTTGCTTGCAGATGACTACAGGGGCGAAGTGGCTACTCTTAGCAAACAAGTAGCGAACTAACACAAGCTACTGGGGAATCCACGCCCTCCTACTATCTCTTTCTCTTCTACTCCAGTAGCTGGACGCCTCTCTGACCTGGTGGGAGTGTCGTCTTTCCACAGCCAACTGGTCTGTGCTCTGCAAAGATCCCTCCCCAAAGGGGTCTCCCCCTTCCCTGGAGAATGGAGTTAGTAGGATGCATCTGGATGACTTAGTGGATGCTCCTACCAACCAGACATGGAGGCACATCTCCTGCAGTGGAAGTCGTCGAAAGCAGCCTCCTTTGGCAATAGAGGTCTCCTTGGCAATAGAGGTCTCCTTGGCAATAGAGGTCTCCTTGGCAATAGAGGTCTCCTTGGCAATAGAGGTCTCCTTGGCAATAGAGGTCTCCTTGGCAATAGAGGTCTCCTTGGCAATGGGAAGCCCGACTGGATACAGACTTCCCCGACCTTGATCCAAACAGCTTTGCCACCCTGGATCCAGAGGTTCCGGTGCCTTCATCCCTGGGGGCTTCCGCTTCAGATCGTATCCGGAGGTACATGCGCCTTTGTCCTCTGTTCTGTCACCCTCTCCGGTGGCTTCTACCTCGGGTTCAAATCTTCATAGCCCCCCCACTCATTGGACTGTGAGGTTATCTGAGACTCCAGCCTCTTCATCAGCCACGATGGATTCTATGGCTGGCTCGGGTCTATTGGGCCCCACCTCCCTTCGAGTGGTCTTCTAAAGGAATAGCGAAGGAACGGCCAGAACTCCTCAGCCATTTCACCAGCTGTCGTCATCAGCAGCTCTATGGTGAGAAACATCTCGGTTCCCGTGGCAAAACCCCTGTGTTATCTTGGAACATGAGTACAGGACAATACTGCTTCCTACCGTTCTACGACAGCTGCTGGGGGGCTGACTTTCATAGTCCATGTGGATTTTAAAGAACTGATTCTAGCTGTGAAAGATTACAAAAAGCGGCCAATTATTTCAGGCCTGGTACCATCGTTGGGCCGCGGTTGCGAAAGATTCAGGCTACTGGCATTACACACTTGGCTAAACGACTACTGTAGCTCTGTGGGAATAACTTGTATTGATAACTTTGACACCTTTTGGAAACAGAAGATACTCTACAGGAAAGACGGAGTCCATCCAAATCATCTTGGATCCTGGACACTGTCCACGCATTTCAAGTTTGCATTGAAACAGTGACTTATCAGTGACCCAAGCCCTGCTCAGATAATCCCGAACATTGTGTCGCTGAGTTGTCGTAGTGCTGCTGCAAATCTACATTTTCTTAGGGGCGTTTGCAGTCAGAATGTAGGTAACCTAATTCATATCCCTCCAACTCCCCTGAATGCCTCTGTCAATCCTACAGCTATTGTATACAATAATTATGCATCTATGAACATGAGTCACACTGTTAGCACTGAGGCAGTTTGCCCTAATAGGAAGTCCATTGTGTGCAGCTCACCCGGCACTACCAGCTCAAACATAAATATCACTCTCATGTCTACCTCTGATAAGCCTACCAGTAAAGCAATAAAAACAATCAAGAATCCCAGAAAAGTGCTAAAAATCGATAACTTGCTAGTAACGGATAACATTCATATACTGACTATCTCTGAAACTCACTTAATACATTTGATGATACACTTGTAGCAATACATGGTTTCAACATCTTCATGAGACAGGAATGCCAATGTTGGAGGTGTTGCAGTCGATGTTCAGAGTCATATTCCTGTAAAGCTTAGAGAAGATCTCATGTCAAATGCTGTTGAAATACATTTTCTTTAATCGCTTTGGTACTATTTTCACATGTACTGTATGTGGTAAATATTCACATCTCTTAGTACCAAACTCCAAACTGGTCACACAGCCAGTCTTTCAATCCAAACCTGTCATTGTGTAAACATCTCACCACACAATCATTGATTCAAAATATATGTTTCTGAAATGTAATGAGAACATTTGTTTAATCTTTTCAATTGAGTCATTTTAACTACCAGTTAATCCAATAGCAAACAATGCAAGATGTGTGTTTCAAATGGCCCTTAGAAGTGCTGAAAGTAATATGCAACAGTACTGGACATTACACCGTTTTCACATTAGGCAATAAACTTACATTACCCAACAAAATTGACAGAAAAAATATATAATTTCCATAATATCTATCCAATGTATAATCAATGAACACTACAATTATATTTGTTTTTCCAGATATAATTGCAACATAGGTGTACTGTCTGTAATCAAATGTAAGAAATTAAATTAAACAAATTAAATGAATGAAAATAAAACATATTGTTTAGCATGCATTCATTTGCATCAAGCCTGTCTTAATTTGGCCATAGATTCTCATCCACATCACAGTGAATGTCCTCATTGTTCATGAGGGCATCCTTTTGGCATGGCAAATCCAAGCTTGACATTGGTCTGCATTGATATCGTTGCATGCCTCATCCATAGCCAGAAGGAGGGTGTCACGCTAATGGGGATGGCAATCTTCCACCTTCCACCTTTATTTCCTACAGTCGTATGTCATTCCTGGTCCTCACCATTTCCACCACTGCCCACTCCTGCTGATCGATCAGCACTCAGACATCACCATGATGTCTTCTGTAAATTCTGAGGGTAGAACAGAGTATACTGTCAATAGATCATACTGTAAGAATACTGTAGCATGTTTTGTGAATTCACATGCATTACAATATGTAATTTACTGTAAATGTAATGGTAAAGCATAGTGCATATCCTGCAGACTTACCGGTTTTCTTGGTGAAATATTCCCATGATCGAATTTACAGTTGATATTTTCAGATTGTGGTGAACTAATCTGTCAGCCTCTGCCATGGTAAAGACTCTACCACATGGTCAATGACGACGGCCTGGACTTCATCAAACAGTGCATTCGGAAAGTATTCCCCCCTCCTCAATCTACACACAATACCCCATGATGACAAAGCAAAAACAGGTTTTTAGAAATGTTTTCAAATGTAAAATATAAGTATTCAGACCCTTTACTCAGTACTTTGTTGAAGCACCTTTGGGAGCGATTACAGCCTCGAGTCTTCTTGGGTATGACGCTACAAGCTTGGCACACCTGTATTTGGGGGAGTTTCTCCCATTCTTCTCTGCAGATCCTCTCAAGGTCTGTCAGGTTGGATGGGGAGTGTCGCTGCACAGATATTTTCAGGTCTCTCCAGAGATGTTTGTTGGGTTCAAGTCCGGGCTCTGGCTGGGCCACTGAAGGACATTCAGAGACTTGTTCAGAAGCCACTCCTGCGTTGTCTTGGCTGTGTGCTTAGGTTCGTTGTCCTGTTAGAAGGTGAACCTTCGCCCCCAGCCTGAGGTCCTGAGCGCTCTGGAGCAGGTTTTCATCAAGGTTCTCTCTGTACTTTGCTCCGTTTATCTTTCCCTCGATCCTGACTTGTCTCCCTGATGCTGAAAAACTTCTCTACAGCATGATGCTGCCACCACCATGCTTCACCGTAGGTATGGTGCCAGGTTTCCTTCAGACGTGACCCTTGGCATTCAGGCCAACTGGCTCTAACCAGAGTAGAAATAAATAGTACCCGCAAAACACCAGTCTCAACGTCAACAGTGAAGAGGCGACTCCGGGATGCTAGCCTTCTAGGCAGAGTTGCAAAGAAAAAAACATATGTCAGACTGGCCAATAAAAATAAAAGATTAAGATGGGCAAAAGAACACAGACACTGGACACAGGAACTCTGCCTTGAAGGCCAGCATCCCGGAGTCGCCTCTTCACTGTTGACGTGTTTTGCGGGTACTATTTAATGAACTTGCCAGTTGAGGACTTGTGAGGCATTTGTTTCTCAAACTAGACACTCTAACGTACTTGTCCTCTTGCTCAGTTGTGCACCGGGGCCTCCCACTCCTCTTTCCAAACTGGTTAGAGCCAGTTTGCACTGTTCTGTGAAAGGAGTAGTACACAGCGTTGTACGAGATCTTCAGTTTCTTGGAAATTTCTCTCATGGAATAGCCTTCATTTCTCAGAACAAGAATAGACTGATGAGTTTCAGACGAAAGGTCTTTGTTTCTGGCCATTTTGCGCCTGTATTCAAACCCACAAATGCTGATGCTCCAGATACTCAACTCGTCTAAAGAAGGCAAGTTTTATTGCTTCTTTAATCAGAACAACTTATGTGCTAACATAATTGCAAAAGGGTTTTCTAATGATCAATTAGCCTTTTAAAATGATAAACTTGGATTAGCTAACACAACGTGCCATTGGAACACAGGAGTGATGGTTGCTGATAATGGGCCTCTGTACGCCAATGTAGATATTCCATGAAAAATCTGCCATTTCCAGCTACAATAGTGAATTACAACATTAACAATGTCTACACTGTATTTCTGATCAATTTTTTGCTTTTCTTTCATAAACAAGGACATTTTATCAAGGCACAAGGCAAGACCCAAATGCAGACACAGGAGGCAGATGGTTGGAGTCTTACAATGTTTATTAATCCGAAGAGGTAGGCAAGAGAATGGTCAGGGACAGTCAAAAAGGTCAAAACCAGATCAGAGTCCAGGAGGTACAGAGTGGCAGACAGGCTCGTGGTCAAGGCAGGCAGAATGGTCAGGCAGGTGGGTACAAAGTCCAGAAACAGGCAAGGGTCAAAACCAGGAGGACTAGAAAAAGGAGAATGCAAAAAGCAGGAGAACAGGAAAACCTCTGGTTGACTTGGAAACATACAAGACGAACTGGCACAGAGAGCCAGGAAACACAGGGATAAATACACTGGGGAAAATAAGCGACACCTGGAGGGGGTGGAGACAATCACAAGGACAGTTGAAACAGATCAGGGCGTGACACATTTCTAAGTGAACCCAAACATTTGAAAAGTAGTGTAGTCAATTGAAAATGTGCTTAAAGTTTTGGAAAAAATGCCTTTTTGATTATCTGTTTTGAGAGTTGTGACATTTTACCACATACTTGTGAAAATAGTACCAAAGCGATAAAAAAAAAACTGTAATATGGCTACAGGTTCACCTGCCTCACCTAAAGCTCATTCTGGTGCGAAGCTGCTATAGACCACCAAGTGCTAACAGTCAGTGTCTGGATAAAGTCTGGCTGCACAGCAGAATGGCAAACATACTGTAAATTGAAAAATCTTGTGACTAAACTGAACGAAAAGAAGAAGAAACTATACTATGAAACATAACTAGAGTGTTTTCATCTGTATTTTTCATAGCTGTCTACTTGCCACCACAGACCGACGCTGGCACTAAGACCTCACTCAATGAGCTGTATTCAGCCATAAGCAAACAGGAAAACACTCATCCAGAGGCGGCGCTCCTATTGGCCGGGGACTTTAATGCAGGGAAACTTAAATCTGTTTTACCAAATTTCTATCAGCATGCTAAATGTGCAACCAGAGGGAAAACAACTCTAGATCCCCTTTACTCCACACACAGAGACACGTACAAAGCTCTCCCTTGCCCTCCGTTTGGCAAATCTGACCATAATTCTATCCTGATTCCTGCGTACAAGCACAAATTAAAGCAAGAAGCACCAGTGACTCGGTCAATAAAAAGTGGTCAGATGAAGCAGATGCTAAGCTACAGGACTGTTTTGCTAGCACAGACTGGAATATGTTCCTGGATTCTTCCTATGGCATTGAGGAGTACACCACATCAGTCGCTGGCTTCATCAATAAGTGCATTGATGACGTCGTCCCCACAGTGACCGTACGTACATACCCCAACCAGAAGCTATGGATTACAGGCAACATCCTCACTGAGCTAAAGGGTAGAGCTGCCGCTTTCAAAGAGGGGGACTCTAACCCGGAAGCTTATAAGAAATCCCGCTATGCCCTCCGACAAACCATCAAACAGGCAAAGTGTCAATACAGGACTAAGATCAAATCGTACTACACCGGCTCCGACGCTCGTCGGATGTGGCAGGGCTTGCAAACTATTACAGACTACAAAGGAAAGCACAGCCGAGAGCTGCCCAGTGACACGAGTCTACCAGACAAGCTAAAATACTTCTATGCTCACTTTGAGGCAAATAACACTGAAGCATGCATGAGAGCACCAGCTGTTCTGGACGACTGTGTGATCACACTCTTCGCAGCCGATTTGAGTTAGACCTTTAAACAGGTCAACATTCACAAGGCCGCAGGGCCAGACAGATTACCAGGACGTGTACTGCGAGCATGCGCTGACCAACTAGCAAGTGTCTTCACTGACATTTTCAACCTCTCCCTGTCCGAGTCTGTAATATCAACATCAATATCACAATATCAACTATGACCACCATAGTCCATGTGCCCAAGAACACAAACCTGCCTAAATGACTACCGACCTGTAGCACATTTGTCTGTAGCCATGAAGTGCTTTGAAATGCTGGAAACCTAGAATCCTAGAAACCCAAGACCCATTCCAATTGTATACCGCCCTAACAGATCCACAGATGATGCAATCTCTATTGCACTCCACACTGCCCTTTCCCACCTGGACAAAAGGAACACCTATGTGAGAATGCCATTCATTGACTACAGCTCAGTGTTCAACACCATAGTGCCCTCAAAACTCATCAATAAGCTAAAGACCCTGGGACAAAACACTTCCCTCTGCAACTGGATCCTGGAATTCCTGACGGGCCGCCCACAGGTGGTAAGGGTAGGTAACAACACATCCGCAACGCTGATCCTCAACACAGGGGCCCCTCAGAGGTGCGTGCTCAGTCCCCTCCTGTATTCCTTGTTCACTCATGACTGCACAACCAGGCACAACTCCAACACTATCATTAAGTTTGCCAATGACACAACAGCGGTAGGCCTGATCAATGACGAGACAGCCTATAGGGAGGAGGTCAGAGACCTGACCGTGTCGTGCCAGGGCACACTCTCTCCCTCAATGTGATCAAGACAAAGGAGATGATTGTGAACGACAGGAAAAGGAGGACCGAGCACGACCCCATTCTCATCGACAGGGCTGTAGTGGAGCAGGTTGAGAGCTGCAAGTTCCTTGGTGTCCACATCAACAACAAACTAACATGGTCCAAGCACACCAAGACAGTCTTGAAGAGGGCACGACAAAACCTATTCCCCCTCAGGAGACTGAAAAGATTTGGCATGGGTCCTCAGATCCTCAAAAGGTTTTACAGCTGCACCATCGAGAGCATCCTGACGGGTTGCATCACTGCCTGGTATGGCAACTACTCGGCCTCCGACCACAAGGCACTACAGAGGGTAGTGGGTACGGCCCAGTACATCACTGGGGCCAAGCTTTCTGCCATCCAGGACATCTATACCAGGCAGTGTCAGATTAAGGCCCAAAAAATTGTCAAAGACTCCAGCCACCCTAGTCATAGACTCTTCTCTCTGCTACCGCATGACAAGCGGTGCCGGAGCGCCAAGTCTAGGTCCAAGAGGCTTCTAAACAGCTTCTACTCCCAAGCCGTAAGACTCCTGAACATCTAATCAAATGCCCCCCCCCCCCTTTTACGCCGCTGCTACTCTCTGTAATTATCTATGCATAGTCACTTTAATAACTCTACCTACATATCACCCCAGTTTCCTCAACTAACCGGTGCCCCTGCACATTGACTCTGTACCGGTACCCCCTGTATATAGTCTCGCTATTGTTATTTTACTGCTGCTCTTTAACTACTTGTTACTTTTATTTCTTATTTTTATTCATATTGTTTAAACTGCATTGTTAGTTACGGGCCTGAAAGTAAGCATTTCACTGTTGTATTCGGCACATGTGACTAATACAATTTGATTTGATTTGAGATAAAGAACGATAATAAAAGCTCTGGAGCACCTTTAATGACATTTTGGGCAAAAAAGCTCCATCATTTATTGAATCAGATGGCTCATTCATCACAAACTCACTGGTATTGCCAACTACTTTAATGATTAGCAAACTTAGGCATGACATGCCAACAGCAAATTCTGAACCTACACATCCATGCATAACTGACCAAATTATGAAAGACTAGCATTGTAATTTGTTGGAAATTTACTGAGGATGATAGCAGACGATACTACCACTCCTATTTGCCATCTCTTCAATCTAAGCCTACAGGAAAGTGTGTGCCCTCAGGCTTGAAGAGAATCAACTCATTCCACTACCAAAGAATATTAAAGCACTCTTTACTGGCTCAAACAGCCAACCAATCAGCCTGTTACCAACCCAGATACAATGATATTTCACAGTAAACAAATTAACAACAGATTTTCAGCTCACTTATAGGGAAAGGCGTTCAACATGTACGGCACTTACGCAAATGACTGATGGTTGGCTGAGAGAAATTGATAATAAAAAGATTGTGGGAGCTGTTGTGTTAGACTTCAGTGCAGCTTTTGACATTATCGATCATGATCTGCAGCTGGAAAAACCTATGTGTGATGGCTTTACATCTCCTGCTATATTGTGGATTGAGAGTTACTTGTCTAACAGAACAGAAATGGTGTTCTTTAATGGAAGCCTCTCCATCATAATCCAGGTAGAGTCAGGCATTCCCCAGGGCAGCTGTCTAGGCCCCTTACTTTTTAAAATCTTTACTAATGACCTTGGCTCTGAGTGTCTATGTATGCTGATGACTCAACATTATACACGTCATCTACCACAGCAAGTGAAATCACAGCAACACAGCTGCGGTCAGTTTAAGAATGGGTGGCCAGAAATAAAGTTAGGGACAAATCCTTCACTAAACCCTAAACTTCAACTAAATATTTTAATGAATAATGTGGAAAGTGAGCAAGATGAGGAGAGTGAACTGCTTGGAGTAACCCTGGATTGTAAACTGTCACATTCAAAACATATTGATGCAACAATAGCTAAGATGCGGAGAGGTCTGTCCATAATAAAGTGCTGCTCTGCCTTCTTAACAAAGCTATCAACAAGGCAGGTCCTGCAGGCCCTAGTTTTGTCGCACCTGGACTAACGTCTAGTCGTGTGGTCAGTGCCACAAAGAGGGATTTAGGAAAATTACAATTGGCCCAGAACAGGGCAAATTGGCCCTTAAATGTACACGGAGAGCTAACATTAATAATATGCATGTCAATCTCTCCTGGCTCAAAGTAGAGGAGAGATTGACTTAATCAGTTCTTGAATTTGTGAGAAGTATTGACATGTTGAATGGACCGAGCTGTCTGTTTAAACTACTATAGTGGCACACAGCTCAGACACCCATGCAAACACCACAAGACATGCCACCAGATGTCTCTTCACAGTCCCCATGTCCAGAACAGACTAAAGGAGGTGCACAGTACTACATAGAGCCATGACTAAATAGAACTCTATTCCACATCAAGTAACTGATGCAAACAGTAGAATCAGATTGGGGAAAAAAACAGATAAAAATGCATCTTATGGAAAAGCGGGGGCTGTGTAGAGACACACACACACAGGCACAGACACACATACATACACATAACTTGTACACTATACAAACACGTACACATTGATTTTGCATTGTAGATACAGTATGTGGTAGTAGAGTAGTGACCTGAGGGCACACACTTACTTTGTTGTGAAATCTGTTGTGAAATGTATTGTAATGTATTTTAATTGCATATAACCTCCTTAATTTGGATGAACCCCAGGAACTTTGGCAGGAACTAATGGGGATCCATAATAAACACCAGGAAGAGTAGCTGCTGCCTTGGCAGATCTAATGGGGATCCTTAATAAACCCCAGGAAGAGTAGCTGCTGCCTTGCCAGAACTAATGGGGATCCATAATAAACCCCAGGAAGAGTAGCTGCTGCCTTGGCAGGAACTAATGGGGATCCATAATAAACCCCAGGAAGAGTAGTTGCTGCCTTGGCAGAACTTATGGGGATCCTTAATAAACACATGAAGAGTAGCTGCTGCTGTGGAAGAACTAATGGGGATCCTTAATAAACACACGAAGAGTAGCTGCTGCTGTGGAAGAACTTATGGGGATCCTTAATAAACACATGAAGAGTAGCTGCTGCCTTCGCAGGAACTAATGGGGATCCTTAATAAACCCCAGGAAGAGTAGCTGCTGCCTTGCCAGAACTAATGGGGATCCATAATAAACCCCAGGAAGAGTAGCTGCTGCCTTGGAAGAACTAATGGGGATCCTTAATAAACACATGAAGAGTAGCTGCTGCCTTGGAAGAACTAATGGGGATCCTTAATAAACACATGAAGAGTAGCTGCTGCCTTCGCAGGAACTAATGGGGATCCTTAATAAACCCCAGGAAGAGTAGCTGCTGCCTTGCCAGAACTAATGGGGATCCATAATAAACCCCAGGAAGAGTAGCTGCTGCCTTGGCAGAACTAATGGGGATCCTTAATAAACACATGAAGAGTAGCTGCTGCCTTCGCAGGAACTAATGGGGATCCTTAATAAACCCCAGGAAGAGTAGCTGCTGCCTTGCCAGAACTAATGGGGATCCATAATAAACCCCAGGAAGAGTAGCTGCTGCCTTGGCAGGAACTAATGGGGATCCATAATAAACCCCAGGAAGAGTAGTTGCTGCCTTGGCAGAACTTATGGGGATCCTTAATAAACACATGAAGAGTAGCTGCTGCTGTGGAATAACTAATGAGGATCCTTAATAAACACCAGGAAGAGTAGCTGCTGCCTTGGCAGGACTAATGAGGATCCTTAATAAACACATGAAGAGTAGCTGCTGCTGTGGAATAACTAATGAGGATCCTTAATAAACACCAGGAAGAGTAGCTGCTGCTGTGGAAGAACTAATGAGGATCCTTAATAAACACATGAAGAGTAGCTGCTGCTGTGGAATAACTAATGGGGATCCATAATAAACCCCAGGAAGAGTAGCTGCTGCCTTGGCAGGACTAATGAGGATCCTTAATAAACACATGAAGAGTAGCTGCTGCTGTGGAATAACTAATGAGGATCCTTAATAAACACCAGGAAGAGTAGCTGCTGCTGTGGAAGAACTAATGGGGATCCTTAATAAACACATGAAGAGTAGCTGCTGCTGTGGAATAACTAATGAGGATCCTTAATAAACACATGAAGAGTAGCTGCTGCCTTGGCAGGAACTAATGGGGATCCTTAATAAACACACGAAGAGTAGCTGCTGCCTTGGCAGGAACTAATGGGGATCCTTAATAAACCCCAGGAAGAGTAGCTGCTGCCTTCGCAGGAACTAATGGGGATCCTTAATAAACACATGAAGAGTAGCTGCTGCCTTCGCAGGAACTAATGGGGATCCTTAATAAACACACGAAGAGTAGCTGCTGCCTTGGCAGGAACTAATGGGGATCCTTAATAAACCCCAGGAAGAGTAGCTGCTGCCTTCGCAGGAACTAATGGGGATCCTTAATAAACACATGAAGAGTAGCTGCTGCCTTCGCAGGAACTAATGGGGATCCTTAATAAACCCCAGGAAGAGTAGCTGCTGCCTTCGCAGGAACTAATGGGGATCCTTAATAAACCCCAAGAAGAGTAGCTGCTGCCTTCGCAGAACTTATGGGGATCCTTAATAAACCCCAGGAAGAGTAGCTGCTGCCTTGGCAGGAACTAATGGGGATCCTTAATCAACCCCAGGGAAGATTAGCTGCTGCCTTCGCAGGAACTAATGGGGATCCTTAATAAACCCCAAGAAGAGTAGCTGCTGCCTTCACAGAACTTATGGGGATCCATAATAAACACAATAGAGTGTCAGTTTGGATAAGAGTTGAATAAACGTAGGCTCTACAGTGCATGGAAGGTTATGCCATTGGTTCTGTTTACCCTGCTTCCTGCATCTCTGATTCCCTGCTTCCCTGCTTCCCCGCTTCCCTCTTTTCTGCTTCCTTGCTTCGCAGACCCTCCTGGCTTACCCTCAGAGTGTTGATGTTTGTCAGTTCACCTCCCTGCCCTGCTCAGGACTAAACTCTCGCTCCCTGTCTTCAAGTTCAAGGAGATGTATTTTTCATCCCTGCATAGGCCTATGCAATATTGAAGAGCTTATGCAACACATGAAGTCAGCCACCTAGGTGGGAGGTTAGACATACATGTCAGGGCTCAGGGCTTCATGGCTTATTTGCAACACACAATTCTCACATGGAGGTTGAAAACAAATTTGGAGTGGGCGCTGGTCAAAAGTAGTGCACTATAGAGGGAATAGGGTGCCATTTGGGACACAGACTTACATTGCCGTGTGGACCAGCCAGGCAGGCAGCCAGTGGAGTCCCCCCTCCTCTGAGCGATTGACCCTGTGAATTATAGATGCTGTAGGCTGTGTTAGCCCAGCAGGTGTCTGTGAAGAGGGAGGGATAGGCGGCCCTGGGACTCTGGGGTGGAGGATAAAGTGCGTAATGAATGAAGGAGGGGAGAGAGAGAGGGATGGAGGATGGAGAGGATAAAGTGAGGGGAGAGAGGGGAGAGGGATGGATGGAGGAGAAGAGGATGGAGGGAGTGGGGATGTATATAAATGCCTGCCTGCGTGGCATGACTGATGTGAGGAGAAATATTTTGGTGCCTGAGAAGGAGCCCCCTGGCCTGCCCAGACTCCCAGTGGAGCCTTATGCACCTGTTGCCCCCTCCCTCCCCTCATCCCTCTCCCCCGTCCTCCCTCAGGAGGATAAGAGGTGTGATGGATGGAGGATAAGTAGTGTGATGGTGGAGGATAAGAGGTGTGATGGATGGAGGATAAGTGATGTGATGGAGGGAGGATAAGAGGTGTGATGGATGGAGGGTAAGAGGTGTGATGGGGGAGGATAAGAGGTGTGGTGGAGGGAGTATAAGTAGTTTTATGGATGGAGGATTAAGTAGTGTTATGGATGGAGGATAAGAGGTGTGATGGATGGAGGATAAGTAGTGTGATGGAGGGAGGACAAGAGTTGTGATGGAGGGAGGACAAGAGTTGTGGTGGATGGAGGATAAGTAGTGTGATGAAGGGAGGATAAGTAGAGTTATGGATGGAGGATAACTAGTGTGATGGATGGAGGATAATTAGTGTGATGGAGGGAGGATAAGAGGTGTGACGGAGGGAGGATAAGAGGTGTGATGGATGGAGGATACGAGGTGTGATGGATGGAGGGTAAGAGGTGTTATGATGGAGGATAAGAGGTGTGATGGAGGGAGGATAAGTGGTGTGATGGAGGGAGGATAATTAGTTTGATGGAGGGAGGATAAGAGGTGTGTTGGATGGAGGATAAGTAGTGTGATGGATGGAGGATAAGAGGTGTTATGGATGGAGGTTAAGAGGTGTGATGGATGGAGGATAAGAGGTGTGATGGAGGAAGGATAAGAGGTGTTATGGATGGAGGTTAAGAGGTGTGATGGATGGAGGATAAGAGGTGTTATGGATGGAGGTTAAGAGGTGTGATGGATGGAGGATAAGAGGTGCGATGGATGGAGGATAAGTAGTGTGATGGAGGGAGGATAAGAGGTATGATGGAGGGAGGATAACTAATGTGATGGAGGAAGGATAAGAGGTGTGCTGGAGTGAGGGTAAGAGGTGTGATGGATGGAGGATAAGAGGTGTGCTGGAGGGAGGGTAACTAGTGTAATGCAGGGAGGATAAGGGTCTTGGGCTGCAGTAAAGGATTGGGGGCTTTCCGGAGGGGGAGGCAGAGCCAAGCAGCGTAGGTAAGTGGTGTTCAGTATTCATTTACCTCCTCCCTCATCAGTGGTGTTCAGTCTTCATTTACCTCCTCCCTCATCAAGTGGTGTTCAGTCTTCATTTACCTCCTCCCTCATCAAGTGGTGTTCAGTCATCATTTACCTCCTCCCTCATCAAGTGGTGTTCAGTCTTCATTTACCTCCTCCCTCATCAAGTGGTGTTCAGTCTTAATTTACCTCCTCCCTCATCAGTGGTGTTCAGTCATCATTTACCTCCTCCCTCATCAAGTGGTGTTCAGTCTTCATTTACCTCCTCCCTCATCAAGTGGTGTTCAGTCTTCATTTACCTCCTCCCTCATCAAGTGGTGTTCAGTCTTCATTTACCTCCTCCCTCATCAAGTGGTGTTCAGTCTTCATTTACCTCCTCCCTCATCAAGTGGTGTTCAGTCTTCATTTACCTCCTCCCTCATCAAGTGGTGTTCAGTCTTCATTTACCTCCTCCCTCATCAAGTGGTGTTCAGTCTTCATTTACCTCCTCCCTCATCAAGTGGTGTTCAGTCTTCATTTACCTCCTCCCTCATCAAGTGGTGTTCAGTCATCATTTACCTCCTCCCTCATCAAGTGGTGTTCAGTCATCATTTACCTCCTCCCTCATCAAGTGGTGTTCAGTCATCATTTACCTCCTCCCTCATCAAGTGGTGTTCAGTCATCATTTACCTCCTCCCTCATCAAGTGGTGTTCAGTCATCATTTACCTCCTCCCTCATCAAGTGGTGTTCAGTCTTCATTTACCTCCTCCCTCATCAAGTGGTGTTCAGTCTTCATTTACCTCCTCCCTCATCAAGTGGTGTTCAGTCATCATTTACCTCCTCCCTCATCAAGTGGTGTTCAGTCTTCATTTACCTCCTCCCTCATCAAGTGGTGTTCAGTCTTCATTTACCTCCTCCCTCATCAAGTGGTGTTCAGTCATCATTTACCTCCTCCCTCATCAAGTGGTGTTCAGTCATCATTTACCTCCTCCCTCATCAAGTGGTGTTCAGTCATCATTTACCTCCTCCCTCATCAAGTGTATAAACCAGACTATAAACCTCGATACTAACTTCATAATAAGTGTGCTATGCTGTAGAAGTAGCTAATTTGCCTCGGTAGACTCTTTAGCATGCAGAGAGAGGTGGGTCTGGGTAATGTCTCCCTCCTCCTGTGAGTCAGAGAGCGAGACGGAGAGATGAAGGGAGAGATGGGAGGTAGACCGGAAGGAAGGGAGAAAGGTACAGAGATAGTGAGAGATAGTGAGAGAGAGAGAGAGAGAGAGAGAGAGAGAGAGAGAGAGAGAGAGAGAGAGAGAGAGAGAGAGAGAGAGAGAGAGAGAGAGAGAGAGAGAGCGGAAGGACGGAAGGAAGATAGATTGGGAGGGAGAGAGGGAGAGGGAATGCTCTGGAGCTGCATGGTTAACTCGGACATTGTTAGTATTGATTTTCCTGGATTGAGCACCCCTTCCTTTATAATTCATTCTCATCTGATGGGCACTGGGAGAGAGATATAATAGGATACAGGAGAGAATGGGATGGGAGAGGGATGAATTAATGTGGCCAGATGCTGTGTTTTAGTAAGTTTTCATTAGCCATATGAAGTATCCTGTAGGTTGTAGTATCATTAGTAGATGTAGGAGGAGAGAGGTAGAGTGTTCCTCTGTAGGGAGCATTTACAAGCTGTCCCCTGTCACTGGCCCCCTCTCTAGTCTCTCAGGATTTACCCTTGTTCTGCCATGGGTGACGGTGGCTCAGTGGAGTCTTGGGGGCCTCTGGTATAGGGGATGAGGCAGAATCTCAATGTGGAGCCCCAGCAGCAGGAGGGTGGTCTGGTCTGACCTGGGTCTGTCAGTGTCAGCAACAGTGAGGCAATGGAGGGAATCTCTTGCCATTAACATTGTAGGAGCTGTTGGTCGCTGTAGCTGTTATTTAACAGAACACGCTCTGCTTCGGGAACCCTCTGACAGCAACGCCAACACCTCACTGACACCACAGCCCTGTCACCACCTCCGTGTCACCACCTCACTGACACCACATCCCTGTCATCACATCACTGTCACCACCTCACTGACACCACATCCCTGTCATCACCTCCGTGTCACCACCTCCCTGTCACCACCTCCCTGTCACCACTTCCCTGGCAATTTTTCCCTCCAATTTTATCTCCTTCAATTTCATGAATTTTTTCTAGCATTTCGACTGTTAGATTGTTTATTCTGTTTGGTCATAAGTCCAATCTTCCTCTAATATTATCTGCTTTCAGGGTCCTAATAATGCCTCAACACTGCTTGTATCCACCTTAGCTTACCTGTGAGGGCAGATTGATGGCTTGTGTAACATACCCTTTCCTTCATATGTCAAATGCATGTTTGTGACAAGTGTCTCAGAGCGAGAGGTGCTGTACTCTCTCCCCCTCCATCTTCCCCCACCACCCCACTTAGCCCCCTTACTCTCTGCCCCACCGTGTGTTAAAGACCGTGACACTCTCAGTAGCACGCACTCCTCCTGCGTATCATGTCGTTGCGAGTCAGGGAGAGTTCAGGGGCTCATGCAGTTTTAATCACTGAGCAGGTCTTTTTTTGTCTAATTTCTCACTGTTGTGTTATACTTCACTATTATAACACGGCTCACGCAATAGCTCTCTGCCCGAGAGAGAGAGAGAGAGTGAGAGAGAGAGAGAGAGAAAATCAAATCAAATCAAAGTTTATTTGTCACGTGCGCCGAGTACAACAAGTGTAGACCTTACAGTGAAATGCTTACTTACACGCTCTAACCAACAGTGCAAAAAAAGGTATTAGGTGAACAATAGGTAAGTAAAGAAATTAAACAACAGTAAAATAGACAGTGAAAAATAACAGTAGTGTCACGTCCTGACCTTAGTTCCTTTTTTATGTCTCTATTTTGGTTGGTCAGGGCGTGAGTTGGGTGGGCATTTATGTTTTGTATATCTGTGTTTGGCCTGGTATGGTTCCCAATCAGAGGCAGCTGTCTATCGTTGTCTCTGATTGAAAACCATACTTAGGTAGCCTGTTCCCACCTCTGTTTGTGGGTAGTTGTTTCCTGTTTTCTGTTGTGTGTCTGCACCAGCCAGCTATATACAGTAGTGAGGCTATAACAGTAGCGAGGCTATATACAGGCACCGGTTAGTCAGGCTGATTGAGGTAGTATGTACATGTAGGTATGGTTAAAGTGACTATGCATATATGATAAACAGAGAGTAGCAGTAGCGTTAAAGAGGGGTTGGCGGGTGGTGGGTGGCGGGACACAATGCAGATAGTCCAGGTAGCCAATGTGCGGGGGCACTGGTTGGTCGGGCCAGTTGAGGTAGTATGTACATGAATGTATAGTTAAAGTGACTATGCATATATGATAAACAGAGAGTAGCAGCAGCATAAAAGAGGGGTTTGGGGGGGGGCACACAATGCAAATAGTCCTGGTAGCCATTTGATTACCTGTTCAGGAGTCTTATGGCTATGGCTTGGGGGTAAAAACTGTTGAGAAGCCTTTTTGTCCTAGACTTGGCACTCCGGTACCGCTTACCATGCGGTAGTAGAGAGAACAGTCTATAACTGGGGTGGCAGGGGGCTTTGACAATTTTTTGGGCCTTCCTCCAACACCGCCTGGTGTAGAGGTCCTGGGTGACAGGCAGCTTAGCCCCAATGATGTACTGGGCCGTACGCACTACCCTCTGTAGTGTCTTGCGGTTGGAGGCCGAGCAATTGCCGTACCAGGCAGTGATGCAACCAGTCAGGATGCTCTCGATGTTGCAGCTGTAGAACCTTTTGAGGATCTGAGGACCCATGCCAAATCTTTTTAGTTTCCTGAGGGGGAAAAGGCTTTGTCGTGCCCTCTTCACGATTGTCTTGATGTGTTTGGACCGTTCTAGTTTGTTGGTGATGTGGACGCCAAGGAACTTGAAGCTCTCCACCTACTCCACTACAGCCCCGTCGATGAGAATGGGGGCGTGCTCGGTCCTCATTTTCCTGCAGTCCACAATCATCTCCTTAGTCTTGGTTATGTTGAGGGATAGGTTGTTATTCTGGCACCACCCGGCCAGGTCTCTGACCTCCTCCCTATAGGCTGTCTCATCGTTGTCGGTGATCAGGCCTTCCGCTGTTGTGTCGTCTGCAAACTTAATGATGGTGTTGGAGTCGTGCCTGGCCATGCAGTCGTGGGTGAACAGGGAGTACAGAATGGGACTGAGCACGCACCCCTGAGGGGCTCCAGTGTTGAGGATCAGCGTGGAAGATGTGTTGCTACCTACCCTCACCACCTGTGGGCGGCCTGTCAGGAAGTCCAGGATCCAGTTGCAGAGGGAGGTGTTTTGAGGGTACTATGGTGTTGAACGCTGAGCTGTAGTCAGTGAATAGCATTCTCACATAAGTGTTATTTTTGTCCAGGTGGGAAAGGGCAGTGTGGAGTGCAATAGAGATTGCACCATCTGTGGATCTGTTAGGGCGGTGTGCAAATTGGAGTGGGTTTTGGGTTTCTGGGATAATGGTGTTGATGTGAGCCATTACCAGCTTTTCAAAGCACTTCATGGCTACGGATGTGAGTGCTACGGGTCTGTAGTCATTTAGGCAGGTTGCCTTCGTGTTCTTGGGCACAGGGACTATGGTGGTCTGCTTGAAACATGTTGGTATTACAGACTCAGTCAGGGACATGTTGAAAATGTCAGTGAAGACATCTGACAGTTAGTCAGCACATGCCCGGAGCACACGTCCTGGTAATCCGTCTGGCCCCACAGCCTTGTGAATGTTGACCTGTTTAAAGGTCTTTCTCACGTCGGCTACGGAGAGTGCGATCACACAGTCGTCCAGCTGAACAGCTGATGCTCTCATGCATGCCTCAGTGTTGCTTGCCTCGAAGCAAGCATAGAAGTGGTTTATCTCGTCTGGTAGGCTCGTGTCACTGGGCAGCTCGCGGCTGTGCTTCCCTTTGTAGTCTGTAATAGTTTGCAAGCCCTGCCACATAAGACGAGCGTCGGAGCCGGTGTAGTACGATTCAATCTTAGCCCTGTATTGACGCTTTGCCTGTTTGATGGTTCGTCGGAGGGCATAGCAGGATTTCTTATATGCTTCCGGGTTATAGTCCCGCACCTTGAAGCGGCAGTGCCTGTAATCCATGGCTTCTGGTTGGGGTATGTACGTCCATCACTGTGGACCACTTTTTTATAGACTGAGTCACTGGTGCTTCCTGCTTTAATTTGTGCTTGTACGCAGGAATCAGGAGGATAGAATTGTGGTCAGATTTACCAAACGGAGGGCGAGGGAGAGCTTTGTATGCGTCTCTGTGTGTGGAGTACAGGTGATCTAGAATTTTTTTCCTTCTGGTTGCCCATTTAAAACATTTTGATTTAAGTTTCCCTGCATTAAAGTCTCCGGCCACTAGGAGCGCCGCCTCTGCGTGAACGGTTTCCTGTTTACTTATTTCCTTATAAAGCTGACTGAGTGCGGTCTTAGTGCCAGCATCTGTCTGTAGTGGTAAATAAACAGCCACGAAAAGTATAGCTAAAAACTCTCTAGGCAAGTAGTGTGGCCTGCAATTTATCACAATATGCTCTACTTCAGGCGAGCAAAAGACTTCCTCCAGCTGTTGTTTACAAATATGCACAGACCGCCCCCCCCCTCGTCTTACCAGAATGTGCTGTTCTATCTTGCCGGTGCAGCGTATATCCCGCTAGCTGAATATCCATGTCATCATTCAGCCACGATTCCGTGAAACATAAGATATTACCCTTTTTGATGTCCCATTGGTAGGATATTCGTGATCGTACCTCGTCTAATTTATTGTCCAATGATTGCACGTTGGCGAGTAATATTGATGGTAATGGCAGCTTTCCCCACTCGCCTACGAGGCATCCCGCTCTGTGTCCTCTGTACCTGCGTCTCTTCCTCTTGCAAATAACTCGGATGTTGGCCTTGTCGGGTGTTCGGAAAATGTCCTGTGCGTCCTGCTTGTTGAAGAAGAAATCTTTGTCTAATCCGAGGTGAGTGATCGCTATCCTGATATCCAGAAGCACTTTTTTGCTGTAAGATACGGTGGCAGAAACATTATGTACAAAATAAGTTAGAAATAACTCAAAAAACCCCACATAATAGCACAATTGGTTGGGTGCCCGTAAAACTGCTGCCATTCCTTCCGGCGCCATTTTAAGGAATATTTAAAGAAATATCTCCTGTAATGGAGGGCCTATCACCCCCAAAGCAAAGGAGTGAATAATTGAACAACAAAAAAGGGGGGAATTGAAAGGGCCTCCTTCCACTCTACTCAGTCATGACCTGGCTTCCTCTGGGTGCTCTCTTTCTCACTTTCTTCTTCTCTCTCTCTCTCTCCCAGTCTCTCTCTCTCTCTCCCAGTCTCTCTCTCTCTCTCTCTCTCTCCCAGTCTCTCTCTCTCTCTCCCAGTCTTTCTCTCTCTCTCTCTCCCAGTCTCTCTCTCTCTCTCCCAGTCTCTCTCTCTCTCTCCCAGTCTCTCTCTCTCTCTCCCAGTCTCTCTCTCCCAGTCTCTCTCTCTCTCTCTCTCTCTCTCTCTCTCTCTCTCTCTCTCTCTCTCTCTCTCTCCCAATTTAAGGGCTTTATTGGCATGGGAAACATATGTTAACATTGCCAAAGCAAGTGAAATAGATAATAAACTAAAGTGAAATAAATAATAAAAATTAACATTAAACATTACACTCATTACACATTCCAAAATGATAAAGACATTACAAATGTGATACAATGTGCAAAAAGTTAAAGTACAAAAGGGAAAATAAATGAACATAAATATGGGTTGTATTTACAATGATGTTTGCTCTTCACTGGTTGCCCTTTTCTTGTGGCAACAGGTCACAAATCTTGCTGCTATGATGGCACACTGTGGTATTTCACCGAATTCTTTGTTGGTCTGTGTAATCTGGGGGAAATATGTGTCTCTAATATGGTCATACATATTGGGGTGGCAGGTAGCCTAGTGGTTAGAGTGTTGGACTATTAACCGAAAGGTTGATAGATCGAATCCCTGAGCTGACAAGGTAAAAATCTGTCGTTCTCCCCCTGAACAAGGCAGTTAAAGGGAATTAGGACCGCCACGATTGTGTTGCATTGTGGTTATAGCGCAATATAAGTTAACCCACTGTTCCGAGGCCGTCATTGAAAATAAGAATTTGTTCTTAACTGACTTGCCTAGTTAAATAAAGGTTAAAAAAATATATATTTGTTAGGAAGTGTAACTCATTTTACAGCCTGTCTTCTCTTGAGAAGCAATAGCAAGGCTATGCTCACTGAGTCTGTACATAGTCAAAGCTTTCTTTAAGTTTGGGTCAGTCACAATGGTCAGGTATTCTGCCACTGTGTACTCTCTGTTTAGGGCCAAATAGCATTCTAGTTTGCTCTGTTTTTTTGTTACTTCTTTCCAATGTGTCAAGTAATTATCTTTTTGTTTTCTCATGATTTGCTTGTGTCTAATTGTGTTGCTGTCCTGGGGCTCTGTGGGATCTGTTTGTGTTTGTGAACAGAGCCCCAGGACCAGCTTGCTTAGGGGACTCTTCTCCAGGTTCATCACTCTGTAGCTGATGGCTTTGTTATGGAAGGTTTGGGAATCGCTTCCTTTACCGAAATAATTCTGCTCTGCATGCATTATTTGGTGTTTTACATTGTACACAGAGGATATTTTAGCAGAATTCTGCAAGCAGAGTGTGAATTTGGTGTTTGTCCCTTTTTGTGAATTCTTGGTTGGTGAGTGGACCCCAGACCTCACAACCATAAAGGGCAATGGGTTCTGTAACTGATTCAAGTATTTTTTAGCCAGATCCTAATTGATATGTTGAATTTCATGTTCCTTTTGATGGCATAGAAGGCCTTCTTGCCTTGTCTCTTAGCTTGTTCACAGCTTTGTGGAAGTTACCTGTGGCGCTGATGTTTAGGGCGAGGTATGTGTCGCTTTTGTGTGTTCTAGGGCAATGGTGTCTAGATGGTACTTGTATTTGTGGTCCTGGCAAATTTACCTTTTTTGGAACACCATTATTTTTGTCTTACTGAGATTTACTGTCAGGGCCCAGGTCTGACAGAATTTTCGCAGAAGATCTAGGTGCTGCTGTAGGCCCTCCTTGGTTGTGGACAGAAGCACCAGATCATCAGCAAACAGTAGACATTTGACTTGATATTCTAGTAGGGTGTGACCGGGTGCTGCAGACTGTTCTAGTGCTCTCGCCAATTCGTTGATATACTGTATATGTTTAAGAGGGTGGGGCTTAAGCTGTATCCTTGTCTCACTCCACGGCCCTGTGGAAAGAAATTTGTGTTTTTTCAAGTTTTAACCACACACTTGTTTGTGTACATGGATTTTATAATGTTGTATGTTTTTCCCCCAACACCACTTACCATCAATTTGTATATTTTGAAATCAACAAAGAATGAGAAGACTTTGCCTTTGTTTTGGTTTGTTTGTTTGTCAATTAGGGTGTGCAGGGTGAATACATGCTCTGTCGTACGGTAATTTGGTAAAAAGCCAATTTGACATTTGCTCAGTACATTGTTTTCACTGGGGAAATGTACAAGCTTGCTGTTAATGATAATGCAGAGGATTTTCCCAAGGTTGCTGTTGACGCATATCCCACGGTAGTTATTGGGGTCAAATTTGTATCCACTTTTGTGGTTTGGGGTGATCAGTCCTTGGTTCCAAATATTGGAGAAGATGCCAAAGTTGAGGATGATGTTAAAGAGTTTAAGTATAGCCAATTGGAATTTGTGGACTGTATATTTTATCATTTCATTGAGGATACCATCAACACCACAGGCCTTTTTGGGTTGGAGGGTTTGTATTTTGATACCTGTTCATTCAATGTAATTGGAGAACACAATTGGTTTGGTAGTCTTTAATAGGTGATTCTAAGATTTGTAGTTCATTATAGAGAAGTGGTTTACCCATACATCTCCATTTTGGATAGATAAATCTTTGTGTTGTTGTTTGTTTAGTGTTTATTTAACCAGGCAAGTCAGTTAAGAACAAATTCTTATTTACAATGACAGCCTAGGAATAGTGGGTTAACTGCCTTGTTCAGGAGCAGAACGACAGATTTTTACCTTATCAGCTCGGGGATTCGATCTAGCAACCTTTTGGTTACTGGCCCAAAGCTCTAACCGCTAGGCTACCTGCCACCCTGGTTAGAATGGATTCTTCAATTACATTGAGCTGATTTCTGACGTGCTGTTCCTTCTTTTTCCGCAGTGTACAATATATCTGTATTGTTTTTGTGATTCACCATAGTGGAGGCGTAGGCTCAGGTTTTCTGGGTCTGTATGTTTTTGGTTGGGTAGGTTTCTCCATTTCTTTCTTAGGTTTTTGCATTCTTCATCAAACCATTTGTCATTGTTGTTAATTTTCTTCGGGTTTCTGTTTGGAAGCTGAGAGGTCAAATATAATTTTTAGGTTTTCTACTGCCAAGTTTACAGCTTCAATATTACAGTGAAACATTTTGTCCAGAAAGTTTGTTGTTGCCAAATAGTTTTTTTGTAGGTTTCCACACTACTTTCCTTCAATCTATAGCATTTCTAAATAATATATTCAGTTACTTTGGCTTTGATGCCTCATGATTGAGTATTGCTCTGTTCAAGTAGACTGTGATTTTGCTGTGATCTGATAGAGGTGTCAGTGGGCTGACTGTGAACGCTCTGAAAGACTCTGGGTTGAGGTCAGTGATAAAGTGGTCTTCAGTACTACTGCCAGGAGATGAGCTATACGTGTACATACAAGTACACTTATAGTTTACATACACCTTAGCCAAATACATTTAAACTCAGTTTTTCACAATTCCTGACATTTAATCCTAGTAAAAATTCCCTGTCTTAGGTCAGTTAGGATCACCACGTTATTTTAAGAATGTGAAATGTCAGAATAATAGTAGAGAGAATGATTTATTTCAGCTTTTATTTTTTTCATCACATTCCCAGTGGGTCAGAAGTTTACATACACTCAATTAGTATTTGGTAGCATTGCCTTTAAATTGTTTAACTTGGGTCAAACGTATCGGGTAGCCTTCCACAAGCTTCCCACAATAAGTTGGGTGAATTTTGGCCCATTCCTCCTGACAGAGCTGGCGTAACTGAGTCAGGTTTGTAGGCCTCCTTGCTCGCACACGCTTTTTCAGTTCTGCCCACAAATATCTATAGGATTGAGGTCAGGGCTTTGTGATGATCACTCCAATACCTTGACTTTGTTGTCCTTAAGCCATTTTGCCACAACTATTGAAGTATGCTTGGGGTCATTGTCCATTTGGAAGATCCATTTGCGACCAAACTTTAACTTCCTGACTGATGTCTTGAGATGTTGCTTCAATATATCCACATAATTTCCTACCTCACAACATGATGCTGCCAACCCTGTGCTTCACGGTTGGGATGGTGTTCTTCGGCTTGCAAGCCTCCCTATTTTTCCTACAAACATAACGATAGTCATTATGGCCAAACAGTTCTATTTTTGTTTCATCAGACCAGAGGACATTTCTCCAGAAAGTACGGTCTTTGTCCCCATGTGCAGTTGCAAACCGTAGTCTGGCTTTTTTATGGCGGTTTTGGAGCAGTGGCTTCTTCCTTGCTGAGCGGCCTTTCAGGTTATGTCGATATAAGACTCGCTTTACTGTGGATATAGATACTTTCGTACCTGTTTCCTCCAGCATCTTCACAAGGTCCTTTGCTGTTGTGGGATTGATGATTGATTTGCACTTTTCTCACCAAAGTACGTTAATCTCTCGGAGACAGAACGTGTCTCTTTCCTGAGCGGTATGACGGCGGCATGGTCCCATGGTGTTTATACTTGCGTACTATTGTTTGTACAGATGAACGTGGTACCTTCAGGTGTTTGGAAATTGCTCCCAAGGATGAACCAGACTTGGCTAGGTTGGCTACAATTATTTTTCTGAGGTCTTGGCTGTCAATTAGCTGTTCAGAAGCTTCTAAAGCCATGACATAAATTTCTGGAATTGTCCAAGCTGTTAAAAAACACAGTCAACTTAGTGTATGTAAATTTCTGA
Organism: Salvelinus alpinus; assembly: GCF_045679555.1. Lineage (NCBI taxonomy): Eukaryota > Metazoa > Chordata > Actinopteri > Salmoniformes > Salmonidae > Salvelinus > Salvelinus alpinus. The sequence goes on from NC_092092.1 coordinate 70,135,958, forward strand.
ACCCCTGGAATTGTGATACAGTGAATTATAAGTGAAATAATCTGTCTGAAAACAATTGTTGGAAAAATTACTACTTCCTACTTCATCTGTACCTACCATAGGAGTCCCCTCGAAGCCTACCGTTGACTATGTACATACCCAGCGTGTGACAGAGCTGCAGGAGTTGTGACCCATTTTTGTTGGTTATGTTGTGGTAGTTGTGCCTAGGGGGGCATATGGGGGAGGGAATGCTGTCACCTTAACCTCTCTGGGATATGTGGGACGGTAGCGTCCCACCTGGCTAACATCCAGTGAAAATGCAGAGCGCCAAATTCAAATAAATTACTATAAAATGTAATTTTCATGAAATCACACATTCAATATACCAAATTAAAGCTACACTTGTGAATCCAGCCAACGTGTCAGATTTCAAAAATGCTTTCGGGCGAAAGCAAACAATGCTATTATCTGAGGATAGCACCACAGCTAACAATCACAGACCATCATATTTCAACCCTCCCGGCGCGACACAAAACGCAGAAATAAAAATATAATTCATGCCTTACCTTTGACGAGCTTCTTCTGTTGGCACTCCAATATGTCCCATAAACATCACAAATGGTCCTGTTGTTCGATTAATTCTGTCGATATATATCCAAAATGTCCATTTATTTGGCGCGTTTGATCCAGAAAAACACCGGTTCCAACTTGCACAACGTGACTACAAAATATCTCAAAAGTTACCTGTAAGCTTTGTTCAAACATTTCAAACTACTTTTGTAATACAACTTTGGGTATTTTTTAACTTAAATAATCGATTAAATTTGAAGACGGGATGATCTGTGTTCAATACCGGAGGAAAACAATGTGTAGCATGCTTTCTGGTCATGCGCCTCTAACAAACAGTACACTTCACTGGAGCCTCATTCTGAACATGGCTACTTCTTAATTTCTCAACGGAAAAACCTCAACCAATTTCTAAAGACTGTTGACATCCAGTGTAAGCGATAGGAACTGCAGGAAGGTCCCTTAGAATTCTGGATTCCCAATGAAAAACATTGAAAAGAGAGTGACCTAAAAAAAAAAAATCTGAATGGTTTGTCCGGGGTTTTGCCTGCCAAATAAATTCTGTTTTAGTCACAGATATGATTCAAACAGTTTTAGAAACTTCGGAGTGTTTTCTATCCAATACTAATAATAATATGCATATATTAGCACCTGGGACTGAGTAGTAGGCAGTTTTCATCCAAACTTGAAAATGCTGCCCCCTATCCTAGAGAAGTTAAGGTACTGTAGGTGTTTGTTCCTTTGTGTGCTGAGGGTGTCAGGTTCTTGTCCAGTTCTGGCATTTAGGTTGCCACAGACTAGTACGTCCCTGGGCCTGGAAATGAATGTTTTCCCCCTTTCAGGATGGAGAAGCTGCCTTCATTAAAGTATGGGGATTCTAGTGGGGGGATATTGGTAGCACACAGGAGGAAATTTTTCTCTGTTGAGATCATTTCCTTTTGATATTCTAGCCAAATGTATCATGTTCTTGTTTTGATTAATTTAATAGAGTGAGTTAGCATTACTCTATACCAAATTAGCATACCCCCTGAGTTCCTTCCCTGTTTTACACCTGGTAGTTTGGTGGATGGGACTACCAGCTCTCTGTAACCTAGAGGGAAACCAGTGGGTCCGTCTCCTCTATTCCATGTTTCGTGTAGGATAACAATGTCTGTATTTCTGATTTCTTTGGTGAAGTCAATGTTCCTGCTCTTTAGGCCAAAGGCAGAGGACCTCAGGCCTTGGACATTCCAGGATGAGATAGTGAAGGCTTTATGTGCCATAAAGTGTCCAATGTTGTTGGTCGTGTGGTTTGGCCTCAGGCCAGTAAGTGTGAGTAGAGCCTGCTAAGCATCTGGTACATGCCATTGGCTTGGGCTAGTGTAAGAGTGGGGGTTGGGTCCCGCAGGTCTGGGAGAGTGTCTCGCTGGTCTGGACGGGGTGTCTATTAATGTGTTGCTCCTGTGTGAGGTGTTGGGGCTGCGATGGTGGGCACTGCTGCCTTGTATATGTGGACCTGGTCATAGAGGCTGTTCAAGTACAGAGTGGAGTGGTGGGCCAGATAAACATTTGGTTTTGAGGCACATTCATGGGAAATACTTGCGTTCACCCGCTGTATGCTTGCAGGGTGGAAGTATTTTCGTGGTAGCAGGGTGGAGATAACCACTTGTGCGTTGGGGAAAGTAGAATAAGCTTTTTCAATCACTCCCTTGAGTGCTGTGTCCACCCTTTCCTGCTGTGCTCTAAGGTCGTTTGTGTCTGTCTGTGTGTATTATTATGTGATTGGGTGACCCTAGTTGGTCCTCAGACAGAAGGTCTAGGGTAAGCTGTGTGTTTGGACACCAGAGTTTAGACATTGTGTTTTTGGGAAAAAGTTTATTTTCTTGTATATATTTCCCATTTGAGTCCATAAGGAGTACAATCTGTGGCTTGTGTATGTCCTCAGTGGGTGTGTGGGGGGGGGGGGGGGGGGGGGGTTGTCAGGAGGGCTATCAGGGTGGCTGACAGGGGGGGGGGGGGGGGGGGGTGCTCAGAGAGGGTGGGATCCCCTGGGCTTGGGGTTCTTCATTTGTCTGTCCTGCTGTGATGTCGAGGCTTTGGTCAGGGTCTGAGGTGGGCTGTTCTGCTGGCTTCTCTACGGGGGTGGCCAGCTCTCTAATGGGTTGTTCTCTGTCACAAGCCACCCACCTCACCTTCTCCTCCAGCAGTCTGATCCTCTCCTAGTGCTATGTTCTTCTCCTGCTCTTTCTCCTGTTGATGTTGTCTCACCACAGTCCAGAGTGCAGATATGACTCTCTCCACCTCCAGCTCTCCGGGTCTTGTTGAGGGGCTGTTGTCTAGCTGGACTATTTTTTGTGCTGACGAGTGTGTTCACCTGCTGTTCCAGCTCCACCTGTCTTACCTCCAGCTGGGTGAATTTATCCTTCATTTCAATGAGGGAGTAGTACTCTGTGCTGGGAGGTTGACTTTCCACTTGGGTTTGCTCGTCTGTTGGGCTGTATAATGAAGAGGTCTGGTCTGACACGCTCAGGGTGGGGGTATCTTTCTCAAGAGAGAGCTTATCTTGCTGAGCTATCTCTTTGATTATGTGAAAGTCCAGTTGAAACTGTTTGGGGTTGCCCTGTACCATTACTGTTCCAGACTTGTACAGGTTAACATTGGCTGACTTCGAGTCCTCTTTGTCTAATATCCTGAGTTTCCACCCATCGCTAACACCCCCCTCTTAACAGAGGGGTAGTGTGTTAATATAGCACTGTGCCATGCCATATGATGGTCTGTGTTGAAGATTAAGTTGCTTATGTTCCCATTTTTATAATCATCAGCAAAAAATGTATCTTGATTTTTAAGGAGTTTCTTTTTGTGCCTTATCATTTTTTACATTGAGGGTACTGTATTGTAATGACCTCTGAACAGCAGAGGGGGCTTCAAAGGCCTCTGCCTTTGGGTGGGGTAGGCTGTGAAACTCTCCTGCCATTGTTGGGCTCAAGGGCTTTAACACCTCTGACTTCACACCTCAGTGGTAATTGAAGTTGCAGTCAAATATGTTCTGTCCTAGCAAGCTTGGTAGCCTTAACTTAGCATTCAGTCCTTATAAAGTCAAATATATATGTAATTGTAATGTATTTTTCTTCTTGACTTTAAAAGTAGCTTCAGACTAACATGACTCACTCAGTTCCAGGTTGGATGGTGTTTTCAGGTTTCTGTTGTTTGTTTGCCAGAGCATTTTCTGTATAGCTTGGAAATAAGAATCCTTGGTAGTAGGAATCCTTCCAGGTCATTTTGTTTGTAGTTTTGTAGTTTTGATTTGGACTGAAGGTTATGTTGTGGAGGTTAGTATCCTGTATATGTCCTTGCTCTCTCTTCTCTCTCTCTCTCTCTCTCTCTCTCTCTCTCTCTCTCTCTCTCTCTCTCTCTCTCTCTCTCTCTCTCTCTCTCTCTCTCTCTCTCTCTCTCTCTCTCTTCCCTCTCCCTCTTTCCCTCTCTGCCTCCTCCTTTCTAGCTCCCTCTCTCTCCCTCTCTCACACTCCCTCTCTCCCACTCCTTCTCACTCTCTCTCCTCTCTCCCTCTCTCCCACTCCCTCTCTCTCTCTTACTCGCTCCCTCCCTCTCTATCTCACTCCCCCCCCTCTCTCTCTCACTCTCTCCCTCTCTCCCACTCCCTCCTTCTCTCTCCCCCCTCTCCCTCTCTCCCACTCCCTCTCTCTCCTCCCTCTCTCTCTCTCTCTCTCTCTCTCTCTCTCTCTCTCTCTCTCTCTCTCTCTCTCTCTCTCTCTCTCTCTCTCTCTCTCTCTCTCTCTCTCTCTCTCTCTCTCTCCTCTCTCTCTCTCTCTCTCTCTCTCTCTCTCTCTCTCTCTCTCTCTCTCTCTCTCTCTCTCTCTCTCTCTGTGTATCTCTCCCTTTCTCTATTTCAATTCAATTCAATTCAATTCAAGGGGCTTTATTGGCATGGGAAACATGTGTTAACATTGCCAAAGCAAGTGAGGTAGATAATATACAAAAGTCAAATAAACAATAAAAATGAACAGTAAACATTACACATACAGAAGTTTCAAAACAATAAAGACATTACAAATGTCATATTATATATATGCAGTGTTGTAACAATGTACAAATGGTTAAAGCACACAAGTTAAAATAAATAAACATAAATATGGGTTGTATTTACAATGGTGTTTGTTCTTCACTGGTTGCCCTTTTCTTGTGGCAACAGGTCACAAATCTTGCTGCTGTGATGGCACACTGTGGAATTTCACCCAGTAGATATGGGAGTTTATCAAAATTGGATTTGTTTTCGAATTCTTTGTGGATCTGTGTAATCTGAGGGAAATATGTCTCTCTAATATGGTCATACATTGGGCAGGAGGTTAGGAAGTGCAGCTCAGTTTCCACCTCATTTTGTGGGCAGTGAGCACATAGCCTGTCTTCTCTTGAGAGCCATGTCTGCCTACGGCGGCCTTTCTCAATAGCAAGGCTATGCTCACTGAGTCTGTACATAGTCAAAGCTTTCCTTAAGTTTGGGTCAGTCACAGTGGTTAGGTATTCTGCCACTGTATACTCTCTGTTTAGGGCCAAATAGCATTCTTGTTTGCTCTGTTTTTTTGTTAATTCTTTCCAATGTGTCAAGTAATTATCTTTTTGTTTTCTCATGATTTGGTTGGGTCTAATTGTGCTGTTGTCCTGGGGCTCTGTGGGATGTGTTTGTGTTTGTGAACAGAGCCCTAGGACCAGCTTGCTTAGGGGACTCTTCTCCAGGTTCATCTCTCTGTAGGTGATGGCTTTGTTATGGAAGGTTTGGGAATCGCTTCCTTTTAGGTGGTTGTAGATTTTAACGGCTCTTTTCTGGATTTTGATAATTAGTGGGTATCGGCCTAATTCTGCTCTGCATGCATTATTTGGTGTTCTACGTTGTACACGGAGGATATTTTTGCAGAATTCTGCATGCAGAGTCTCAATTTGGTGTTTGTCCCATTTTGTGAAATCTTGGTTGGTGAGCGGACCCCAGACCTCACAACCATAAAGGGCAATGGGCTCTATGACTGATTCAAGTATTTTTAGCCAGATCCTAATTGGTATGTTGAAATTTATGTTCCTTTTGATGGCATAGAATGCCCTTCTTGCCTTGTCTCTCAGATCGTTCACAGCTCTGTGGAAGCTACCTGTGGTGCTGATGTTTAGGCCGAGGTATGTATAGTTTTTTGTGTGCTCTAGGGCAACGGTGTCTAGATGGAATTTGTGGTCCTGGCGACTGGACCTTTTTTGGAACACCATTATTTTGGTCTTACTGAGATTTACTGTCAGGGCCCAGGTCTGACAGAATCTGTGCAGAAGATCTAGGTGCTGCTGTAGGCCCTCCTTGGTTGGTGACAGAAGCACCAGATCATCAGCAAACAGTAGACATTTGACTTCGGATTCTAGTAGGGTGAGACCGGGTGCTGCAGACTCTTCTAGTGCCCGCGCCAATTCGTTGATATATATGTTGAAGAGGGTGGGGCTTAAGCTGCATCCCTGTCTCACCCCACGACCCTGTGTGAAGAAATGTGTGTGTTTTTTGCCAATTTTAACCGCACACTTGTTGTTTGTGTATTTCTCTCCCCCTCTCTCAATTCAATTTCAATTTAAGGGCTTTATTGACATGGGAAACATATGTTAACATTGCTAAAGCAAGTATCTCTCTGAGTTAGGTTGAGTTGGGTTAGGTTGAGTTGGGTTAGGTTAGGTTGGGTTAGGTTGAGTTGGGTTAGGTTGAGTTAGATTGAGTTGGGTTAGGTTGAGTTGGGTTAGGTTGAGTTGGTTTAGGTTGAGTTGGGTTAGGTTAGGTTAGGTTGAGTTAGGTTGAGTTGGGTTAGGTTGAGTTGGGTTGGGTTAGGTTGGGTTAGGTTGAGTTGGGTTAGGTAGAGTTAGGTTGAGTTGGTTTAGGTTGAGTTGGGTTAGGTTAGGTTAGGTTGAGTTAGGTTGAGTTGGGTTAGGTTGAGTTAGGTTGAGTTGGGTTGGGTTAGGTTGGGTTAGGTTGAGTTGGGTTAGGTAGAGTTAGGTTGAGTTGGTTTAGGTTGAGTTAGGTTAGGTTAGGTTGAGTTAGGTTGAGTTGGGTTAGGTTGAGTTAGGTTGAGTTGGGTTAGGTTGAGTTGGGTTAGGTTGGGTTAGGTTGAGTTGGGTTAGGTAGAGTTAGGTTGAGTTGGTTTAGGTTGAGTTGAGTTAGGTTGAGTTAGGTTGATTTGGGTTAGGTAGAGTTAGGTTGAGTTGGTTTAGGTTGAGTTAGGTTGAGTTGAGTTAGGTTGAGTTGGGTCAGGTTGAGTTGGGTTAGGTTGAGTTGGGTTGAGTTGAGTTGGGTTAGGTTGAGTTGGGTTAGGTTGAGTTGCGTTAGGTTGAGTTGGGTCAGGTTGAGTTGGGTTAGGTTGAGTTGGGTTAGGTTGAGTTGGGTTAGGTAGAGTTAGGTTGAGTTGGTTTAGGTTGAGTTGAGTTAGGTTGAGTTGGGTCAGGTTGAGTTGAGTTGGGTTAGGTAGAGTTAGGTTGAGTTGGTTTAGGTTGAGTTGGGTTAGGTTGAGTTGGGGTCAGGTTGAGTTGGGTTAGGTTGAGTTGGGTTGAGTTGGGTTAGGTTGAGTTAGGTTGAGTTGGGTTAGGTTGAGTTGGGTTAGGTTGAGTTGCGTTAGGTTGATAAAAACACATTTCTCTTGTAACAGAGAGTACAGAGAGTATGCAGGCATTGATTGGTGATGTAGTGCAGCTGCACACACACTCACACACACATTCTGATCTAACCTCATCACATGCTTCCCATTGTGCTAGCGTGTGGCTCAGTGAGTTGGTCAAGGAGACATGTCTGATTGAACCACACAGACACTTCACACTGCCCAGGGCTTCAGTGTTTCCCAATTCATTTACACAACACTATGGCCTGCATTCCAAATGGCACCCTATTCCCTATATAGTGCCCTGGTCAAAAGTAGTGCACTATAAAGAAAATAGGGTGCTATTTGCTATGCAGACTGCAGGTCTTATTGGGGCCCTGGTAAGGTTTTGTTAGACAAACACACTGTCTGATGTGTGTTATTAGAGCAGTGTGTGGTAGTAATTAGTCTATTGGGCTTTGGATAATAGAAGATAGATAGACACTCTCTCTTCCTTCCTTCCTTCCTTACAGTCTCTCTCTTCCTTCCTTATAGTCTCTCTCTTCCTTCCTTCCTTACAGTCTCTCTCTTCCTTCCTTACAATCAATTCAATTCAATTCAATTCAAGGGGCTTTATTGGCATGGGAAACATGTGTTAACATTGCCAAAGCAAGTGAGGTAGATAATATACAAAAGTCAAATAAACAATAAAAATGAACAGTAAACATTACACATACAGACGTTTCAAAACAATAAAGACATTACAAATGTCATATTATATATATGCAGTGTTGTAACAATGTACAAATGGTTAAAGCACACAAGTTAAAATAAATAAACATAAATATGGGTTGTATTTACAATGGTGTTTGTTCTTCACTGGTTGCCCTTTTCTTGTGGCAACAGGTCACAAATCTTGCTGCTGTGATGGCACACTGTGGAATTTCACCCAGTAGATATGGGAGTTTATCAAAATTGGATTTGTTTTCGAATTCTTTGTGGATCTGTGTAATCTGAGGGAAATATGTCTCTCTAATATGGTCATACATTGGGCAGGAGGTTAGGAAGTGCAGCTCAGTTTCCACCTCATTTTGTGGGCAGTGAGCACGTAGCCTGTCTTCTCTTGAGAGCCATGTCTGCCTACGGCGGCCTTTCTCAATAGCAAGGCTATGCTCACTGAGTCTGTACATAGTCAAAGCTTTCCTTAAGTTTGGGTCAGTCACAGTGGTTAGGTATTCTGCCACTGTATACTCTCTGTTTAGGGCCAAATAGCATTCTAGTTTGCTCTGTTTTTTTGTTAATTCTTTCCAATGTGTCAAGTAATTATCTTTTTGTTTTCTCATGATTTGGTTGGGTCTAATTGTGCTGTTGTCCTGGGGCTCTGTGGGGTGTGTTTGTGTTTGTGAACAGAGCCCTAGGACCAGCTTGCTTAGGGGACTCTTCTCCAGGTTCATCTCTCTGTAGGTGATGGCTTTGTTATGGAAGGTTTGGGAATCGCTTCCTTTTAGGTGGTTGTAGAATTTAACGGCTCTTTTCTGGATTTTGATAATTAGTGGGTATCGGCCTAATTCTGCAGAGTCTCAACAATCTCTCTCTCTCTCTTCCTTCCTTACAGTCTCTCTCTCTTATTTCCTTACAACCTTTCTCTCTTCCTTACTTCCTTCCTTAGTTTCTCTTTCTCTCTTCCTTCCTTACAGTCTCTCTCTCTCTCCCCCCTTTCTACCCCCCTCTCTCTCTCTGTCTCTCTCTCTCTCTTCCTTCCTTCCTTACAGTCTCTTCCTTCCTTAGTTTCTTCCTTCCTTCCTTCCTTCCTTGCTTCCTTCCTTTCTTCCTTCCTTCCTTACAGTCTCTCTCTTCCTTCCTTCCTTCCTTCCTTCCTTCCTTCCTTCCTTCCTTCCTTCCTTCCTTCCTTGCTTCTTTCCTTGCTTCTTTCCTTGCTTCCTTCCCTCCCATCTCTCTCTCTCTCTCTCTCTCTCTCTCTCTCTCTCTCTCTCTATTCCTTCCTTCCCTCCAGTCTCTCTCTCTCTTTCTCTCTCTCTCTCTCTCTCTCTCCCTCTCTCTCTCTCTCTCTCTCTCTCTCTCTCTCTCTCTCTCTCTCTCTCTCCCCTTCTCTCTCTTACATTTGCATTGATGTCAGAGTGATTAGAGAGACAATAGAGTGCTGAGTACCAGGCAGTTAGCAAGTTTGGTAGGCTGATATTGACCATCAGCAGCATCAGAGCTTGGAGAAGCCTAATTACCGAGACTAAAGGTCACGGTGTGGCGGTAATTCGGTCACTGTAACAGCCCTAGATGTGGGTGTGTTTGTGTGTGTTTGACGCTGTTGAAATTAGGGACAGGGAGAATTTACTCTGGTGATGAAGTGACCCTGTCTGTCTGTCTGTCTGTCTGTTTGTCTGTTAGAAGCCTCCATAGACTACACTGACACTGCATCAGCACATCAACAGGAGCTGGGTAACTGAGCTGAGCTAGGTTAGTGAGCTGAGTTGGGTTAGTGAGCTGAGCTGGGTTAGTGAGCTGAGCTGGGTTAGTGAGCTGAGTTGGGTTAGTGAGCTGAGTTGGGTTAGTGAGCTGAGTTGGGTTAGTGAGCTGAGCTGGGTTAGTGAGCTGAGTTGGGTTAGTGAGCTGAGTTGGGTTAGTGAGCTGAGTTGGGTTAGTGAGCTGAGTTGGGTTAGTGAGCTGAGCTGGGTTAGTGAGCTGAGTTGGGTTAGTGAGCTGAGTTGGGTTAGTGAGCTGAGCTGGGTTAGTGAGCTGAGTTGGGTTAGTGAGCTGAGCTGGGTTAGTGAGCTGAGCTGGGCTAGTGAGCTGAGTTGGGTAACTGAGCTGAGCTGGGTTAGTGAGCTGAGTTGGGTTAGTGAGCTGAGCTGGGTAACTGAGCTGAGCTGGGTAACTGAGCTGAGCTGGGTAACTGAGCTGAGCTGGGTTAGTGAGCTGAGCTGGGTTAGTGAGCTGAGCTGGGTTAGTGAGCTGAGTTGGGTTAGTGAGCTGAGCTGGGTAACTGAGCTGAGCTGGGTAACTGAGCTGAGCTGGGTTAGTGAGCTGAGTTGGGTTACTGAGCTGAGTTGGGTTAGTGAGCTAAGCTGGGTAACTGAGCTGAGCTGGGTTAGTGAGCTGAGCTGGGTAACTGAGCTGAGCTGGGTGTTGGGTGTCTGGAGTTTATATCTTATGATTCTTTCTGAAAGTGTAAGAACGTTCACAGAGCATTCATCTGTGTGTGTGTGTGTGTGTGTGTGTGTGTGTGTGTGTGTGTGTGTGTGTTTGTGTGTGTGTGTGTGTGTTTGTTTATCAATTAATCAATATATATTTACTTTATGGATCTGTGTGGGTGTTTGTGTATGTGAGAAGTTTAACCTGTGTGAGTGTGTGGGAGTGTGTGAGAGTTGTAAACTGTGTGTGTGTGTGTGTCTGTACAGTATGTGTGTGTATACTAGAGGTCGACCGATTAATCGGAATGGCCGATTAATAAGGGCTGATTTCAAGTTTTAATAACAATCGGAAATCAGTATTCTTTTTACACCTTTATTTAACTAGGCAAGTCAGTTAAGAACACATTCTTATTTACAATGATGGCCTAGGAACGGTGGGTTAACTGTCTTGTTCAGGGACAGAACGACAGATTTTTACCTTGTCAGCTCAGGGATTCAATCTTGCAACCTTGTGGTTAACTAGTCCAACGCTCTAACCACCTGCCTCACGAGGAGCCCGCCTGTTACGCGAATACAGTAAGAAGCCACGGTAAGTTGCTAGCTAGCATTAAACGTATCTTATAAATAACAATCAATCAATCATAATCACTAGTTAACTACACATGGTTGATGATATTACTAGTTTATCTAGCGTGTCCTGCGTTGCATATAATCGATGCAGTGCGCATTCGCGAAAAAGACTGTCGTTGCTCCAACGTGTACCTAACCATAAACATCAATGCCTTTCTTCAAATCAATAAACAGAAGTATATATTTTTAAACCTGCATATTTAGCTAAAAGAAATCCAGGTTAGCAGGCAATATTAACCAGGTGAAATTGTATCACTTCTCTTGCGTTCATTGCACGCAGAGTCAGGGTATATGCAACAGTTTGGGCCGCCTGTCACAATTCCAATGGTGAAATGAAGGAGTCAGGTGCAGAGAGCAGGGTAGTTCCGAGCAAGTGGAATTTATTATTTCAACCAGAAATAATCTATGAGACGGCTACGCCACACAACAAAGGGCGCGTCAAAAAATACAGTCCAACATAAAATAGGACTGAATCCACTATATAAATCACCACCACAAAAAACAGAATAACAAGCCCGCACAAAAGACGGCGGGCCAACTGGGTTTAAATAACACCCTAACCCTAAACACAAAACAGGTGTAACCAATTAGACAAACCTAAATGAAAACAGAAAAGGGGATCGGTGGCAGCTAGTAGGCCGGAGACGACGACCGCCGAGCGCCGCCCGAACGGGAAGAGGCACCATCCTCGGCGGGATTCGTAACACCGCCTGGCTCATTGCGAACTAATTTGCCAGAATTTTACGTAATTATGACATAACATTGAAGGTTGTGCAATGTAACAGGAATATTTAGACTTATGGATGCCACCCGTTAGATAAAATACGGAACGGTTTCGTATTTCACTGAAAGATTAAACGTTTTGTTTTTGAGATGATAGTTTCCGGATTCGACCATATTAATGACCTAAGGCTCGTATTTCTGTGTGTTATTCTGTTATAATTAAGTCTATGATTTGATAGAGCAGTCTGACTGAGCGATGGTAGGCACCAGCAGGCTCGTAAGCATTCATTCAAACAGCACTTTCGTGCGTTTTGCCAGCAGCTCTTCGCAATGCTTCAAGCATTGCGCTGTTTATGACTTCAAGCCTATCAACTCCCGAGATTAGGCTGTTGTAACCGATGTGAAATGGTTAGCTAGTTAGCGGGGTGCGCGATAATAGCGTTTCAAACGTCACTCGCTCTGAGACTTGGAGTAGTTGTTCCCCTTGCTCTTCATGGGTAACGCTGCTTCGAGGGTGGCTGTTGTCGTTGTGTTCCTGGTTCGATCCCAGGCAGCGGCGAGGAGAGGGATGGAAGCTATACTGTTACACTGGCAATACTAAAGTGCCTATAAGAACATCCAATAGTCAAAGGTATATGAAATACAAATCGTATAGAGAGAAATAGTCCTATAATTCCTATAATAACTACAACCTAAAACTTCTTACCTGGGAATATTGAAGACTCATGTTAAAAGGAACCACCAGCTTTCATATGTTCTCATGTTCTGAGCAAGGAACTTAAATGTTAGCTTTCTTACATGGCACATATTGCACTTTTACTTTCTTCTCCAACACTTTGTTTTTGCATTATTTAAACCAAATTGAACATGTTTCATTATTTATTTGAGGCTAAATTGATTTTATTGATGTATTATATTAAGTTAAAATAAGTGTTCATTCAGTATTGTTGTAATTGTCATTATTACAAATAAATAAATACAAATCGGCTGATTAATCGGTATTGGCTTTTTTGGTCCTCCAATAATCGGTATCAGTATATCGGCGTTGAAAAATCATAATCGGTCGACCTCTAGTGTATACCCTTCCTCTGCTTCCCTCTCCGTCTTGTAATGAACACGATGGGAGACAGAGAGCTGGATTCAAGCGCAGGGCGCAGCAGGTGTTTGTTTGTAAAGGACCACAGGAGGAGGCAGGTAGCTGGGTCCAGGGGCAGGCAGAAGGTCATACACAGGAGGAGGCAGGTAGCTGGGTCCAGGGGCAGGCAGAAGGGCATACACAGGAGGAGGCAGGTAGCTGGGTCCAGGGGCAGGCAGAAGGTCATACACAGGAGGAGGCAGGTAGCTGGGTCCAGGGGCAGGCAGAAGGTCATACACAGGAGGAGGCAGGTAGCTGGGTCCAGGGGCAGGCAGAAGGTCATACACAGGAGGAGGCAGGTAGCTGGGTCCAGGGGCAGGCAGAAGGTCATACACAGGGGTCCAAAAAGGCAACAGTACAGGCAGGGAAAAGGCTAGTAACGTCATCCGGGAGATCAGGCAATAGGTTGATAACAGGACATCCGATAGGCTAAAGTACAGGCAGGCTAAAGTACAGGCAGGGAAAAGGCTAGTAACGTTGTCTAGGAGATCAGGCAATAGGTTGATAACAGGAAATCCAATAGGCTAAAGTACAGGCAGGCTAAAGTACAGGCAGGGAATAGGCAAAGGGCGTCGTTAGTGAGGCAGGCAAAAACATACACAGGAGGAGTAAATTACAGGAAAAACAGAGCTCCAAATAGAAGTGTATCACAAATCAAACAATACCTCACAGTGATGGGGTGCAAAGAACTGAACTAAATAGTGTGTGATAATGACATACAGGTGTGTGAACAGGGGATTAGAATTCAGGTGATTGGGATCTGGAGAGTGAGCTGCGTTCAGGGGATCTACGTGTTTGAGAGTGTGAGTTCGAAGCTGCTTCCCTCTCCGTCTCTTGTAGAACCGTATACCGTTTCTCTGCTTCCCTCTCCGTCTGCTGTAGAGCTGTATACCGTTTCTCTGCTTCCCTCTCCGTCTCCTGTAGAACCCTATATCGTTTCTCTGCTTCCCTCTCCGTCTCCTGTAGAACCGTATACTGTCACTCTGCTTCCCTCTCCGTCTCCTGTAGAGCCGTATACCATTTCTCTGCTTCCCTCTCCGTCTCCTGTAGAACCGTATACCGTCACTCTGCTTCCCTCTCCGTCTCCTGTAGAACCGTATACCGTTTCTCTGCTTCCCTCTCCGTCTCCTGTAGAACCGTATACTGTCACTCTGCTTCCCTCTCCATCTCCTGTAGAGCCGTATACCATTTCTCTGCTTCCCTTTCCGTCTCCTGTAGAACCGTATACCATTTCTCTGCTTCCCTCTCCATCTCCTGTAGAACCGTATACCGTTTCTCTGCTTCCCTCTCCATCTCCTGTAGAACCGTATACTGTCACTCTGCTTCCCTCTCCGTCTCCTGTAGAACCATATACCGTTTCTCTGCTTCCCTCTCCGTCTCCTGTAGAACCGTATACCGTTTCTCTGCTTCCCTCTCCGTCTCCTGTAGAACCGTATACCGTTTCTCTGCTTCCCTCTCCGTCTCCTGTAGAACCCCTGGTCTCATTAACCTGAGCTCAGACTGAGCAGTGTGTCTGGATCAGGGCCTAGCAGGCTAGCTGGCTGGCGCTGTATCGCTGACATGCTGCATCAAGCCAATGAAAATAATTACACAACCCTGTTCTCAGATAACCCCCCCAACACCCCTCCACCTCTGCACCTCCCCCCACCTCACCTCACCTCACCGCACACACAAACATACACACACACATACACGCGCCTCATTGCATACACAGGAGACGGACTCCTACCACACATTTCCAGCAATTTAGTGAAACGTAAAAGGTGAAGGCAGTGCATTACATATTCTAAATTGGCCTCTGAGGGCTGTGTGTATGTGTGTTGTGTCAGCGATACACAGGGCTGGGCACAGAGGTGCTGCTGCTCTCATGTTTAGTGTGTGTGTAGTGTATCAGTCGGGTGGCAGCCATTGAAGGTGTGTATGTGTGTGAGCATGTGTGTGTTATTAATTGGGTGCTAGGAAGAATAACTGAGCAACTGGCGCCTGGACTTCCTGACGGGCTGCCCCCAGGTGGTGAAGGGAGGCAACAACACCTCCACTATGCTGATCCTCAACAAAGGGGCCCCACAAGGGTGCGTGCTCAGCCCCCACCTGTACTCCCTGTTTACCCATGACTGCGTGGCCATGCACGTCTTCAACGCAATCATCAAGCCTGCAGACGACACAACAGTAGTAGGCCTGATTACCAAGAACGACAAGACAGCCTACAGGGAGGAGGTGAGGCCCTGGTGGAGTGGTGCCAGGAAAATAACCTCTCCCTCAACGTCAACAAAATGTAGGAGCTGATTGTGGACTTCAGGACACATCAGAGAGAGCACGCCCCCATCTACAGTTGAAGTCGGAAGTTTACATACACTTAGGTTGGAGTCATTAAAACTCGTTTTTCAACCACTCTACAAATTTCTTGTTAACTAACTATAGTTTTGGCAAGTCGGTTAGGACATCTACTTTGTGCATGACACAAGTAATTTTTCCAACAATTGTTTACAGACAGATTATTTCACTTATAATTCACTGTATCACAATTCCAGTGGGTCAGAAGTTTACATACACTAAGTTGACTGTGCCTTTAAACAGCTTGGAATACTCAAAAAAATTATGTCATGGCTTTAGAAGCTTCTGATAGGCTAATTGACATAATTTGAGTCAATTGGAGGTGTACCTGTGGATGTATTTCAAGGCCTACCTTTAAACTCAGTGCCTCTTTGCTTGACATCACGGGAATATCAAAAGAAATCAGCCAAGACCTCATAATTGTAGACATTGTAGACCTCCACAAGTCTGGTTCATCCTTGGGAGCAATTTCCAAATGCATGAAGGTACCACGTTCATCTGTACAAACAATAGTACGCAAGTATAAACACCATGGGACCACGCAGTCGTCATACCGCTCAGGAAGGAGACGAGTTCTGTCTCCTAGAGATGAACGTACTTTGATGTGAAAAGTGCAAATCAATCCCAGAATCCCAGAATTGGAACGCCAACTACGAGCCAGGCCTAATCGTCCAACATCAGTGCCCGACTTCACTAATGCTCTTGTGGCTGAATGGAAGCAAGTCCCCGCAGCAATGTTCCAACATCTAGTGGAAAGACTTCCCAGAAGACTGGAGGCTGTTATAGCAGAAAAGGGGGGACCAACTCCATATTAATGCCCATGATTTTGGAATGAGATGTTGGACGAGCAGGTTTCCACATACTTTTGGTCATGTAGTGTATATACTGTTTATAAATATATAGAGTGTAGTGAAAAAGTATTTAGCACCTTTCTGATTTTCTCTATTAAAAAAATAAATAAAAATAAAATAAAATTATTGGTCACATACACATTAGCAGATGTTAATGTGAGTGTAGTGAAATGCTTGTGCTTCTAGTTCCAACAGTGCAGCAATATCAACAAGTAATCTAACAATTCTACAACAACTACCTAATACACACAAATATAAGTAAAGGGATGGAATAAGAATATATAAATATAAATATATAGATGAGCAATGACCGAGCGGCATAGGCAAGATGCAATAGATGGTATAAAATACAGTATATACATATAGGATGAGTAATGCAAGATATGTTAACATCATTACTAAAGTGGCATTAATAAAGTGGCTAGTGATCCATTTGTGAGAATGGCAGCAGCCACTCTGTGTTAGTGATGGCTGTTTAACTGTCTGATGGCTTTGATATAGAAGCTGTTTTTCAGTCTCAGGGTCCCAGCTTTGATGCAACTGTACTGACCTCGCCTTCTGGATGGTAGCGGGGTGAACAGACAGTGGCTCGGGTAGTTGTTGTCCTTGAGGATCTTTTTGGCCTTCCTGTGACAATCGGGTGCTGTAGGTGTCCTGGAGGGCAGGTACTTTGCCCCCGGTGATGCGTTGTGCAGACCTCACTACCCTCTGGAGAGCCCTGCAGTTGTGGGCGGTGCAGTTGCCGTACCAGGCGTTGATACAGCCTGACAGGATGCTCTCGACTGTGCATCTGTAAATATTTGTGATGATTTTGGGTGACAAGCCATATTTCTTCAGCCTCCTGAGGTTGAAGAGGCGATGTTGCGCCTTCTTCACCACACTGTCTGTGTGGGTGGACCATTTCAGTTTGTCCGTGATGTGTACGTCGAGGAACTTAAAACTTTCACCTTCTCCACTGCTGTCCCGTTGATGTGGATAGGGAGGTGCTCCCTCTGTTGTTTCCTGAAGTCCACGATCATCTCCTTTGTTTGTTGTTTTCCTGACACCACAATCCAAGGCCCTCACCTCCTCCCTATAGGCTGTCTCGTCATTGTTGGTGATCAAGCCTACTACTGTTGTGTCGTCTGCAAACTTGATGATCGAGTTGGAGGCGTGCGTGTCCACGCAATCATGGGTGAACAGGGAGTACAGGAGGGGGCTGAGTACGCACCCTTGTGGGGCCCCAGTGTTGAGGATCAGCGAAGTAGAGATGTTGTTTCCTACCTTCACCACCTGGGGCCGGCCTGTCAGGAAGTCCAGGGCCTCAAGCTGAGTGATGAGCTTGGAGGGTACTATGGTGTTGAATGCTGAGCTGTAGTCAATGAACAGCATTCTTACAATGAACAGCATTCTTACATTGAAGTGGGTCTAGGGTGACAGGTAAGGTGGAGGTGATATGATCCTTGACTAGTCTCTCAAAGCACTTCATGATGACAGAAGTGAGTGCTACAGGGCGGTAGTCATTTAGTTCAGTTATCTTTGTCTTCTTGGGTACAGGAACAATGGTGGCCATCTTGAAGCATGCAGGGACAGCAGACTGGGATTGGGAAAGATTGAATATGTCTAGCCAACTGGTCTGCCCATGCTCCGAGGACGCAGCTAGGGATGCCGACTGGGCCGGCAGCCTTGCGAGGGTTAACACGTTTAAATGTCTTACTCACGTCGGCCACGGAAAAGGAGAGCCCACAGTCCTTGGTAGCGGGCCGCATCGGTGGCACTGTGTTATCCTCAAAGCAGGCAAAGAAGGTGTTTAGTTTGTCTGGAACTCAGCGACATTTGTGTGTTTTCAAGCATGAACTGCTTGTTTCAAGTCCTGCGACAACATTTCAATTGGGATTAGATCTGGACTTTGACTAGGCCATTCCAACACTTCAAATGTGTTGCTTTTTAACCATTTTCATGTAGACTTGATTGTGTGTTTTGGATCATTGTCTTGCTGCATGACCCAGCTGCGCTTCAGCTCAGAGATGGATGGCCAGACATTCACCTATAGAATTCTCTGATACCGAGCAGAATTCATGGTTCCTTTTATTAACTTCTCTGCGCTACGGATCCCTTTAGCGGAATTGCTGCTGAATTGCTGGGCGCTGAATTGCTGGGCGCAAAATATTACAAAAAATATTTATAATCATGCAATCACAAGTGAAATATACCAAAACACAGCTTAGCTTGTTGTTAATCCACCTATCGTGTCAGATTTTGAAAATATGCTTTGCAGCGAAAGCAATCCAAGCTTTTGTGAGTGTATCAATCAATGCTATAACAGCTAGCCCCAAATTAGCATGGTCACGAAAGTCAGAAAAGCAATAAAATGAATCGCTTACCTTTGATAATCTTCGGATGTTTGCACTCACGAGACTCCCAGTTACACAATAAATGTTATTTTTGTTCGATAAATATTACTTTTATAACAAAAAAACGCCATTTGGGATGCGAGTTATGTTCAGAAAACCAAAGCCTCGTTCCGTTCGCCGAAAATTCCAAAAAGTATCCGTAATGTTCGTAGAAACATATCAAATGTTTTTTATAATCAATCCTCAGGTTGTTTTTAACAAACATAATCGATAATATTTCAACCGGACCGTAACCTATTCAATAAAAGAGAGAAAGGAAATGGAGAGCTACCCCTCTCGCGCGCAGGAACTAATCAGAGGACACCTGACTAGTTTTGAAAAATCTCGCTCATTTTTCAAAATAAAAGCCTGAAACTATGTCTAAAGCCTGGTCACAGCCCGAGGAAGCCATTGGAAAAGGAATCTGGTTGATACCCCTTTAAATGGAAGAAAGACGGGCCAGGAAACACAGACAAAAAAAATTAAAACTCACTTCCGGGTTAGATTTCCTCAGGTTTTCGCCTGCAGAATCAGTTGTTATACTCACAGACAATATTTTAACAGTTTTGGAAACTTTGGAGTGTTTTCTATCCTAATCTGTCAATTACAGTGGGGCAAAAAAGTATTCAGTCAGCCACCAATTGTGCAAGTTCTCCCACTTAAAAAGATGAGAGAGGCCTGTAATTTTCATCATAGGTACACTTTAACTATGACAGACAAAATGAGAAAAAAAATCCAGAAAATCACATTGTAGGATTTTTTATGAATTTATTTGCAAATTATGGTGGAAAATAAGTATTTGGTCAATAACAAAAGTTTATCTCAATACGTTGTGATATACCCTTTGTTGGCAATTTTTATTTTTTTAATTTTTTATTTCACCTTTATTTAACCAGGTAGGCTAGTTGAGAACAAGTTCTCATTTGCAACTGCGACCTGGCCAAGATAAAGCATAGCAGTGTGAACAGACAACACAGAGTTACACATGGAGTAAACAATAAACAAGTCAATAACATGGTAGAAAAAAAGAGAATCTATATACAATGTGTGCAAAAGGCATGAGGTAGGCAATAAATCGAATAATTACAATTTAGCAGATTAACACTGGAGTGATAAATCATCAGATAATCATGTGCAAGAAGAGATATTGGTACTGGTGTGCAAAAGAGCAGAAAAGTAAATAAATAAAAGCAGTATGGGGGGTGAGGTAGGTAAATTGGGTGGGTAGTTTACAGATGGACTATGTACAGCTGCAGCGATCGGTTAGCTGCTCGGATAGCAGATTTTTAAAGTTGTTGAGGGAGATAAAAGTCTCCAACTTCAGAGATTTTTGCAATTCGTTCCAGTCGCAGGCAGCAGAGAACTGGAAGGAAAGGCGTCCAAATGAGGTTTTAGCTTTAGGGATGATCAGTGAGATACACCTGCTGGAGCGCGTGCTGCGGGTGGGTGTAGCCATCGTGACCAGTGAACTGAGATAAGGCGGCACTTTACCTAGCATAGCCTTGTAGATGACCTGGAGCCAGTGGGTCTGACGACGAACATGTAGCGAGGGCCAGCCGACTAGGGCATACAGGTCGCAGTGGTGGGTCGTATAAGGTGCTTTAGTAACAAAACGAATGGCACTGTGATAAACTGCATCCAGTTTGCTGAGTAGAGTGTTGGAAGCTATTTTGTAGATGACATCGCCGAAGTCGAGGATCGGCAGGATAGTCAGTTTTACTAGGGTAAGTTTGGCGGCGTGAGTGAAGGAGGCTTTGTTGCGGAATAGAAAGCCGATTCTTGATTTGATTTTGGATTGGAGATGTTTGATATGAGTCTGGAAGGAGAGTTTGCAGTCTAGCCAGACACCTAGGTACTTATAGATGTCCACATATTCTAGGTCGGAACCGTCCAGGGTGGTGATGCTAGTCGGGCGTGCGGGTGCAGGCAGCGAACGGTTGAAAAGCATGCATTTGGTTTTACTAGCGTTTAAGAGCAGTTGGAGGCCACGGAAGGAGTGTTGTATGGCATTGAAGCTCGTTTGGAGGTTAGATAGCACAGTGTCCAAGGAAGGGCCGGAAGTATATAGAATAGTCTGTCATTGCTAGTCTAGTTTGTAGACTAGCAATGACAAACCTAACCCTGGTTAAACACGTCCACACACACACACACACACACACACACACACACACACACACACACACACACACACACACACACACACACACACACACACACACACACACACACACACATACACACACACACACACCCAGCAGCGCGCTGCAGCATTTCCTGGCTGTTTTTCACAATGTTTGATGTCTGCTAAAAATCCCTTTGATATCAGGGTATCTATCTGCAGCAAGCGTTGCCGGATAGGGTAGGAAGTTGCTAATCTAAATCCCAGGTGAGATATATTGCTATTCTGTCCTCGAGCGAAGCACTTAACCTGAATTGCTTCAGTGACTACCCAGTTGGATGAATGGAAAATGTATGACTAAAATAAAATGACTTAAATGTAAATGTAAAATATAAATGTAATGTATTTCACTTCAGATAAGAGCAGGGGTCAAATGAAACGTAACGTGTAACTGCAATGTTCGGGCTTGTCCGGGTTTGACGGATAGGGCGTGTGTGCATGTGTGCGTGTGTGTGTGTGTGCGTGCGTGGGCGTATGTGTGTGTGTATGTGTGCATGCGTGTGCGCGCGCGTGTGTGTGTGTGTGTGTGTATGTGTGCATGCGTGTGTGTGTGTGTGTCTAGTCTTAGCTGTCAGGGCTCAGAAAAAGGAGATGGTTGAAACTCCTTAATGTATCCACCACATGATCTCAACCCCACCATTCCCTCTTCCCACACGGCAGTGTTCAAGACAAGGCTGCGTTCTAAATGGTACCATATTCCCTATATAGTGCACTACAGTGCACTGCAGGGCCCTAGTGAAAAGTAGTGCAGTGTAAAGAGAATAGGGTACCATTTTGGACACAGCAAGGCTATGGCTTCATATCTCTGCTCACAGAGTGGCAGGGATGGAATGTCACTGTGAGAAATGTCCTCTGATCTGGCTAGCATGGCTGCCTGATCAGGCTGAGAGAGAGAGAGCCTCTACCCATCCCTTCTCTGGGGTCCCCATTCCAGTCTCAGGCTTTACAGGCCGGGGTGACAGCCTGCAGAGCTGACATTGGGCTAATACCATGTGACGGCGATAGGGGCTTCCAGACCCAATAGGAGTGTGTATGTATGTGTGTGATGTGTGTGTGGGTGTTTGTATGTGTATGCATTGTGTTTGTGTGTGTGTATGTGTGTGTTTGTGTGTGTGCACAGTGCGTTCGTGCACACACACACTCCCTCCCTCTCACTCACTCCCTCCCTGCCTCGCTCTCTCTCTCTCTCAATTTAATTTCAATTTAAGGGCTTTATTGAAATAAACAACTCAAATTTACAGTGAACATTACACTCACAAAAGTTCCAAAAGAATAAAGACATTTCAAATGCCATATTATCTCTCTCTCTCTCTCTCTCTCTCTCTCTCTCTCTCTCTCTCTCTCTCTCTCTCTCTCTCTCTCTCTGCATGCTGGGAGTGTTTGGTGCATGCTGGGAATTGAATGATTGATTGAGTGAGTGCGTGTGTTGTGTAGAGTAAGATATTCAGAACTTTCCTTCGGTTTTTTCTTTCTTGGTGGCATTCTTTGGTTTCTTCTGTGCATGATTAAGATTATTATATATATTTTTTTTGTTGTGTGGTAGAATTAAGTATTTAGGTTTTTTCGTATCGAAATTACCTTGATTTTGGCGGGGATGGCTTCCAGAATTGGAATGCCGTCCCTGTCACTTCGGCACGGCTTTAGGTGTGTCACTGAAGCTACTGTCACGGTGGAGGAGTTTCTGGTCGCCGTAGGAGAGAAGGTAGGATACGATAATGTTGCGTATGCGTCACGGATGAATAAAGCGGTGGTGGTATTTCTTAACTTTTACTGCCTCAGAAACCCGGATCCGGGAGCACCCCCCACCCCCCACACACTGATTAGCATAGATAGCATAGCTTCAGAAGTAGATAGTAGCATCTAAATATCATTAAATCACAAGTCCAAGACACCAGATGAAAGATACAGATCTTGTGAATAAAGCCACCATTTCAGATTTTTAAAATGTTTTACAGGGAAGACAAAATATGTAAATCTATTAGCTAAACACGTTAGCAAAATACACCACTATTCTAACTCCATCAGTTTCTTACTCCTTCAGGTGCTATCACCAATTCGGCTCAACTAAGATATTGATAGCCAATAACCTATAAAAAAAACCATCAGATGACAGTCTGATAACATATTCATGGTATAGGATAGTTTTTGTTAGAAAAAAGTGCATATTTCAGGTAGAAATCACAGTTTACAATTGCACCGACCATCACAAATCCACTAGAATTACTAGATAGAGCAACGTGTATGACCAATTTACTCATCATAAAACATTTCATAAAAATAGACAAAGCATAGCAATGGAAAGACCCAGTTCTTGTGATTTCAGACCATATTTCAGATTTTCTAAGCGTTTTTCAGCGAAAACACAATAAATCGATAAGTTAGCATACTACATGTTCCAACGTTACCAGAGCATCGATTCCAGCCAAAGAGCGCTATAACGTAACCACCGCCAAAAGATATTAATTTTTTCACTAACCTTCTCAGAATTCTTCCGATGACACTCCTGTAACATCATTTTACAACATACATATACAGTTTGTTCGAAAAGGTGCATATTTAGCCATACAAAACCGTGGTTACACAATGAAAATACTAGGAAATCAAGCCTCAATATGTCTGACGTCATCTATCAGAGTGATCTAGTTTAATTAAAAGCTAATCATATACTTGACTAAAAAATACAGGGTTGACAGGAATCGAAAGACAAATTAGTTCTTAATGCAACCGCTGATTTACATTTTTAAAATTATCCTTACTTTTCAATACAGGGTTGGCCAAGTGAAGCTATACCAAACAAAATGGCGATGTATGCGTTTAAAATATTTCGACAGAAACACGGTTTATCATATTAAATATTGCTTACTTTGAGCTGATCTTCCATCATATTCTTGGGCAATGTATCCTTTCTATGTTATAAACGTCTTTTGGTCGATAGATGTCCTCTGTCCTTCGAAATGTCCATCACCAACGACCGACACCCTAAAGCGTGTCCAAACTTTCAGAGTGCACGACAAAGAAATTCCTCAAAATCGCACTAAACGGATATAAATTGATATAAAACGGTTAAAATTCACTACATTATGATGTTTTTAACAACTATAACGACTGAAAACATGACCGGAGAAATACTGCTGGTTAGAAAACGATTTGGAACGAGGCAGGTCCGATGGCCTTCACGCTTGAGGCGCACGTTGAGAAAGAGGGGTCTCTGTACATTTTTGTCATTTATAATGGCTGTGAACGTCCCATAGACTTCATTGAAAACGTGATGACGTACAGACACCCAGAGGAAGACGTAGGTAGTGTCGGTTTCTTCATAGCATTCACTGTGGCCTTATAAACAGACCCCAGATCAGAGGTAAAAATTTCTGAAATCTGAACCCTGTCATGAAAAGTGCTGTAGAAATTGTTCTGTACCACTCAGAGACAAAATTTCAACTCCTATAGAAACTATAGACTGTTTTCTATCCAATAATAACAATAATATGCATATTGTACGATCAAGAATTGAGTACGAGGCAGTTTAATTTGGAAATGTAAAAAAAAAAATAATGCTAACAGCTCCCCCTATTGACAAAAGGTTAAGGAAGAGCGCCTTGTTGATCGTATGGTTGAGCAGGGCGTACTTCTTAAGGGAATGTTTATTCAAGTTACCCCGCTTTTTTCTCCGTCAACAAGGGTAACGATTTCAAATGTACCACCGTTTATTCCAAATGAGCTATTGGAGCGCGAGTTATTGCGCTTTGGGAAGTTTGCAAGCTCAATTAAGGTTGTTCCGTTGGGTTGCAAACACCCGGCGTTGAAGCAGGTTATGTCGTTTCGGCGACAGGTGTTTATGTTTTTGGACTCACCGGAGCAGACTTTAGAGATATCGTTTAAAGTCAAGTATGACAATAGAATGTATATGGCGTATGCTAGTACGGGTAGTCAACGGTGTTTTGAGTGTGGGGATGTTGGCCATAAGCGACATGCTTGCCCGAAAAGGGAGAAGGCAGAGGGAGGGGCGCAGGTGGTCATCGTAACGCCTGGGCCCACTGATGTAGGGAGAGGTGGGCTGACAGTGGTTGAGCAGCCACAAGCACCTGTTGCCGAGGAACAAGTTATCCGTGTTGAAGAGCCAGTTCCTCAGACTGGTGAGGAGGTGCCCAGTACGAGTACTGGGGCACAGGAGGGGGTTCATATGGAGTTAATCTCAAAGGTAGTGGAGGAGATGCCCACTACGAGTAATGGAGTACAGGAGGGGGTTCATGTGGAGCTAATCTCACAGGTAGTGGAGGAGATGCCCACTACGAGTAATGGAGTACAGGAGGGGGTTCATGTGGAGCTAGACTCCAAGGGAGTGGAGGAGATGCCCACTACGAGTAATGGAGTACAGGAGGGGTTTCATGTGGAGTTAGGCTCCCAGGTAGTAGAGGAAATGCCCACTACGAATAATGGGGTACAGGAGGGGGTTCATGTGGAGTTGGGCTCTCATGTAGTGGAGGAGATGCCCACCACGGGTAATGGGGTTCAGGTGGGGCTAGTCTCCCAGGTAGTGGAGGAGATGCCTGGTACGAGTGATGGGGTGCAAGTGGGGAGTGTTGAAAGGGATGTGGTAGAGGGGAGTCAGTGGTCTGTGGCCTCAGCTGAGGAGGATCAGGAGAAGGATATGGATATCTCTTCTGATATGACAGCAGCTGGTGAGGACTCAATTTATGATCTAGAGGAGGTAAATGGGTTTCTGGATCAGACTTTTGGGAAATCTGTAAAATTGGCAGAATATTTTGATGTTGATAAGTTTGTGAGGTCAGCTGTGATGTTACAGAAGACGGTGGGGTTAGACCAGTTGAGTGAGAAGAAGCGGTTTCGCTTGAGGAAATTTGTTACTGCTGTTACAGCAGCAAAAGGTGGTGGGAAACGTGGTCAGGTTAATAAGAAAAGATTTAAATAATGATGATGATCATGCTTCATAGGGTGTCTTTTTTCTCTTTGGTTTCTCTGTGGTATCTTCTGCTTTTCCTTTCTCTTTTCTACATGGAGGTACTAAGGGTAGGCTCTCTCAATATTAATGGGGGAAGGGACAGGAATAAGAGGGCTTGGGTTTTAGAAGAAATAAAACAGAAAAGGCTTAATGTAGTTTTCCTACAGGAGACACATAGTGATGAGGATAATGAGGTTGACTGGGGAATGTGGTGGGAGGGGCAGCATATACTCAGTCATGGTACTAATTTCAGTGCTGGGGTGGCCATCTTGTTTTCCTCAGGTTTAGGGGTGACTGTGATATCTACAACAGAGATTGTCAAGGGTCGGGTTTTATTGGTCAAGGTGGATGTTATGGGGTTTTTGTTTGTTTTTTTGAATGTTTATGCTCCTAATGAGGGTACCGAGCGTCTTGTTGTGTTTGATAAAATAAAAGAAACCTTAAGACAGTGTGACCAAGAGGGGTGTATGGTTGTAGGGGGGGACTGGAACTGTACTGTGGATTTTACTGTTGATCGCAACGCTGAAGAACCTCACCTGCGGTCAGCCACTTTCCTGTCTGGCTTACTAACTGAGTTAGAGCTTTCTGATGTGTGGAGAGTAAGGAATGCAAAAGTTAGGCAATACACATGGTTGAAAGTGAATGAAGGTCGTGTCAGTGCAGCAAGGTTAGATAGGTTGTACGTATCTGATCAATACTGTAGTAGGGTTGGAAGGTGTGCCATTACTCCTGTGGGTTTCTCTGATCATCACATTATAACTGTTGATATTCACTTGTCCTGTCCACGAAGGTCATCACCTTACTGGTATTTTAATGTTAAATTGTTACATGATGTCAAGTTTTGTGAAAGGTTTTTGTTGTTTTGGGAAAAATGGAGGGTTACAAAAGGGAATTTTGAGTCCTTGAGACAATGGTGGGATGTTGGGAAGGCCCAAATACGAGTATTTTGTCAACAGTATACTGCTTTGTCTCAAATTGAAGTTAAAGAGACTATCAATGCCCTTGAACAGGACATCAAATCAATTGAATTGAAGCTGCTCACTCAGAATGACCCTGGACTAGTAATGAACTTACAGGACAAGAGACATGAACTGAGGTCGTTTCTGCATGAAAGAGTGAAAGGTGCCTTGATTAGGTCTCGTTTCGCTTCCCTCAAGGATATGGATGCTCCTAGTGCCTTTTTTTTTAACCTTGGACAGTCGAAATTACAACGTAAACAGATGGTCTGCCTTCGTCTCCCTGATGGGAAGGTGACCACGGATGACAGTGAAATGCGTCAACATGCCGTGGATTTCTACTCTGCCCTCTATAAGGCGGAGGATTGTGACTCTCTGTGTACTGAACAGTTGTTACATGGTCTTCCTAAATTGGGACCTGAACAGAGAGTCGCATTGGACTCTGACATTACACTGCAAGAGCTGTCCACAGCAGTTATGCAGCTCTCAACAGGCCGAGCCCCTGGCATTGATGGTTTACCATCTGAGTTCTATAAGCACTTTTGGGGGTCTATTGGGGAGGATTTTTATGAAGTGGTGTGTGAATCTTTTCATGAGGGTTCTCTTCCTGTATCCTGTCAACGTGCGGTGCTTTCACTGTTGCCAAAAAAGGGGGATTTGGCTCTCATAAAAAATTGGAGACCTGTTGCTTTGCTGTGTGCAGAATATAAAATAGTTTCAAAATGTCTTTCAAACAGGTTGAAAGAGTATCTGGGATTGTTGGTCCACAAGGACCAGTCCTACTGTGTACCTGATCGCTCAATTGTTGACAACTTGTTTCTGATAAGAGATGTTCTAGACATTTGTAAACTGTCTGATGTAAATGTGGGTTTACTTTCTTTGGATCAGGAGAAGGCTTTTGACCGAGTGGACCACCAGTATTTGTTCAAAACGATGAAAGCCTTTGGGTTTGGGGATGTTTTTTTGTCTTGGATGAATTTACTGTATGCTGGGGCCTCGTGTATGGTGAAGGTGGGGGGTGGTTTGAGTTGCCCCATCCCTGTCCAAAGGGGTATCAGGCAGGGATGCCCAATTTCAGGGCAGTTATATAGTCTGGCGATTGAACCAATGCTTTGTTTTTTAAGAGCGAAGCTTACTGGTTTCTCTGTGCCAGGTGTAATGAAGGGTCCCACGATAGCACTGTCTGCGTATGCAGATGATGTGACAGTTTCTATTACAGGGGCTGAGGATGTTAAGGTTCTCTCAGACGCTTTAATGGTGTATGAGGGTGCCTCCTCAGCTAGAGTCAATTGGGGAAAGAGTGAAGCGCTGTGGGCAGGTCAGCTTCAGATAGGGTCCGCTCCACGGTTACCAGGGGGGCTTCAGTGGGGCAGAGATGGGATGAAGACATTGGGTGTTTTTCTAGGCTCTGATGTCTTTCAGAAAAAGAACTGGGAGGGTGTAGTGGAGAAAGTGTGTGCCAGACTGTCAAGATGGAAATGGGTGCTACCCCAGTTGTCTTATAGGGGAAGGGTACTGGTAATTAATAATCTTGCTGCCTCTACCCTGTGGCACAGACTAATGGTTTTGCAGCCACCAAAGGGTCTGATACAAGAGCTTCAGAGGACCCTTGTCAATTTCTTCTGGTCTGGACAACACTGGATCAAAGCTGCAGCTTTGTACCTGCCACTGCACGAGGGGGGGCAAGGCCTGGTGGACATTTCCTCTAGGATCATGGCTTTCCGGCTTCAAGCAGCCCAGAGACTGTTGTACAGTGACGGTTCTAGCTGGGTCGACACAGCCTACGCACTGATGAGGAGAGCAGGCTGTTTGGGCTTAGACAAGCACCTTTTCCTCTTAAAGCTGGAGGGGGGTGAGTTGAATGGCCTGACTCCATTCTATGAGTCTGTTATGCAGGCTTGGAGGATTCTGGTCAAGTCCCGTAAGGCCGGCACGCTACCAGGGATGTGGCTTTTTGAAGAGCCTCTTTTTTATAACACTGCCATCCAGTCCAGTGCTCTGGGTTCAGCCAGCCTGCGTTCATGCCTGTTAGGTGTCGGGTGCACCAAGCTGGGTCATCTGATGCAGAGCAGGAGCAGATCGTTGGAGGAGCTGGGAGAAAGAGCGGGGATCCGATCATCTCGCCTACTGAGGAAGGTCGTCGCTGAGGTCTGTGACTCCTTGCCAGTTCTTCATCGTCAGTATGTGACTGACATTTCCAATTCTGATCGGTGGAAGGAGGGTCTGGATTATGTGTTCCCTGCACTGATTGTTAGTGCTGCGGTGGGGGCATTTGAGGAGGACGTGGGGATGCTGCTTTCCTTCGATACCCCGGAGCTGGGGGATTTCAAGGAGGTGGGAAAGAAGGCCATGTACAGAATATGTGTAAAGGTGTCCCATGCCTCTTCCCTGGAAGGGGTAAAATCGACGAGGTGGGCGGGTGTGCTTGGTCCAGGTGCTTCCCCAAAAGGCTGTTGGCGATCATTATACAAACTGCCGATTGATAAGAGGACAGCTGACCTCCAATGGAGGATCATACATGGAGCTATAGCCACCAACATGCATCTGGTACACCTGGACCCTACTGTTGGGGAAGGGTGTCCATTCTGTGCAGAGTCTGAAACTCTGGCACACCTGTTTTTACTGTGTCCCAGGTTGGTCGGGATGATTGACCTGATCACTGACTGGTTCTCAACGTTGGGAGAGGTTTTCTCTTCCCAACTGTATATATTTGGGCCAAAGTACAGGTTCAGTCAAAAGGGTGTCGTTGTGTTGCTTAACTTCTTGCAACTATAGGGGGTGCTGTTCCGCATTAGCATATTTGGGTCTCCAAATTAAACTGCCTCGTGCTAAATTCTTGATCGTACAATATGCATATTATTGTTATTATTGGATAGAAAACAGTCTATAGTTTCTATAGGAGTTGAAATTTTGTCTCTGAGTGGTACAGAACAATTTTTACAGCACTTTTCATGACAGGGTTCAGATTTCAGAAATTTTTACCTCTGATCTGGGGTCTGTTTATAAGGCCACAGTGAATGCTATGAAGAAACCGACACTGCCTACGTCTTCCTCTGGGTGTCTGTACGTCATCACGTTTTCAATGAAATCGATGGGACGTTCACAGCCATTATAAATGACCAAAATGTACAGAGACCGCCCTTTCTCAACGTGCGCCTCAAGCGTGAAGGCCATCGGACCTGCCTCGTTCCAAATCGTTTTCTAACCAGCTATATTTCTCCGGTCATGTTTTCAGTCGTTATAGTTGTTAAAAACATCATAATGTAGTTAATTTTAACCGTTTTATAGCAATTTATATCCGTTTAGTGCGATTCTGAGGAATTTATTTGTCGTGCACTTTCTAGCTTTGGGAACGTTTCGCGGTCTCGGTCGTTGTTAGTGGACATTTCGAAGGACAGAGGACATCTATCGACCAAAAGACGTTTATAACATAGAAAGGATACATTGCCCAAGAATATGATGGAAGATCAGCTCAAAGTAAGCAATATTTAATATGATAAACCGTGTTTCTGTCGAAATATTTTAAACGCATACATCGCCATTTTGTTTGGTATAGCTTCACTTGGCCAACCCTGTATTGAAAAGTAAGGATAATTTTAAAAATGTAAATCAGCGGTTGCATTAAGAACTAATTTGTCTTTCGATTCCTGTCAACCCTGTATTTTTTAGTCAAGTATATGATTAGCTTTTAATTAAACTAGATCACTCTGATAGATGACGTCAGACATATTGAGGCTTGATTTCCTAGTATTTTTATTGTGTAACCACGGTTTTGTATGGCTAAATATGCACCTTTTCGAACAAACTGTATATGTATGTTGTAAAATGATGTTACAGGAGTGTCATCGGAAGAATTCTGAGAAGGTTAGTGAAAAAATTAATATCTTTTGGCGGTGATTACGTTATAGCGCTCTTTGGCTGGAATCGATGCTCTGGTAACGTTTTCACATGTAGTATGCTAACTTATCGATTTATTGTGTTTTCGCTGTAAAACGCTTAGAAAATCTGAAATATTGTCTGGAATCACAAGATCTGGGTCTTTCCATTGCTATGCTTTGTCTATTCTTATGAAATGTTTTATGATGAGTAAATTGGTCATACACGTTGCTCTATCTAGTAATTCTAGTCGATTTGCGATGGTCGGTGCAATTGTAAACTGTGATTTCTACCTGAAATATGCACTTTTTTCTAACAAAAACTATCCTATACCATGAATATGTTATCAGACTGTCATCTGAAGAGGTTTTTTCTTGGTTAGTGGATATCAATATCTTAGTTGAGCCGAATTGGTGATAGCACCTGAAGGAGTAAGAAACTGATGGAGTTAGAATAGTGGTGTATTTTGCTAACGTGTTTAGCTAATAGATTTACATATTTTGTCTTCCCTGTAAAACATTTTAAAAATCTGAAATGGTGGCTTTATTCACAAGATCTGTATCTTTCATCTGGTGTCTTGGACTTGTGATTTAATGATATTTAGATGCTACTATCTACTTCTGAAGCTATGCTATCTATGCTAATCAGTGTGTGGGGGGTGGGGGGTGATCCCGGATACGGGGTTGAGGTTCGGTAAAGGTTAATTTTGTGTTAGGGGCAGCAAAATTAGCGATATGGAAGACCCGAAAGAACAGTATTCGGGGACAAGGGTCTGTGGATGTGGTGGGAATGCTGGAGGGAATGGTGGCAGCGAGACTAAGGGTTGAGTTTGCCTATTATAAACTTGTCAACAATATTGATCTGTTTTTGAGTATATGGGGTATTCAGAGGCTGTTGTGTTTAGTTACTGTGGAGGAGGAGTTGGAGTTGTGTTTTTAATTGATGTGTAACTGTGGTTTTGTATGAGTATTTATTGTGTGGTGGGCTCCCAGACCCAATAAAGATTATTTCAAACTCAAAACTCTTTCTCTCTCTCTCTCTCTCTCTCTCTCTCTCTCTCTCTCGCCCTCTCTCTCGCCCTCTCTCTCTCTCGCTCTCTCTCTCTCGCTCTCTCTCTCTCTCGCTCTCTCTCTCTCTCGCTCTCTCTCTCTCTCTCACACACATCCTTTCATCTCTGAACCTCTTCGCTTTCCTGTCAGAGTTCATTGTTATCTTTTGACTTCGTGTAACTCTGTCCCTTTCAACTCCCCATTTTTACTCTCTCCCCCACTCTCTCCCTCGCTCTCCTGCACTCTCTCCTCCTCTCTCTCCTCCTCTCGCCTCCTCTCTCTCCTCCTCTCTTTCTCTCCTCCTCTCTCTCTGATTTCTGCTCTCGTCTCCCCAAGCTCCCTCTTTCCCCCACCTTTTGTTGGTGCCAGTGCAGTGATATACATCGCTCTTTCTTTCTCTCTCTCTCTCTCCTCTTTTCATCTCCCTCCTCTACCTCCTCTCAAGATTTTAATGTCTGAGATGTATTCATCTTGACACGAGAGCTTGCCTGGAATGATAAATATTTTATTACCTCTCTCTTATAAATACAAAGAGGAAGTGAAGGAGAAGTTCCCGTATTTCTACCTCTCGTGATTTGATTTCCATATCAGTCTGCTTGCCCCATTCCTGTGACCCTCTCTTCTCTCCTCATGTCATCTGCCTGAGAACCAATGGCAACGTGGACATTTAATACCCAGCTGTTATTCTACATGTCCATGTCAGGCCCTAATAACCTGCTACTTTAATAGAACAGAATCCAGTCACTACAGTATGTTAAACATCTCCATAGGACAAAAGGAAAACAGGAGCCTGGTCCCAGATCAGTTCTCTTGCCAACCATGGTCCATTGCTTATTGTCAAGCCAAACATGAAAATGAGTGACAAGGAGTTGGCATTATAGCATGAACAGACATGCACACAGGCTAGGAAAACAGTATATAAATCAATGACTGATGTCAGTGATAGAATCCCTAAGCAGCCCAGCCCAGACATGTGGGAGTCCAGTCAGACTGGGGGTGGCAGGATGCTAGTGGCCCTAGCTCTGCTCTGTTGTACTTTAGCCCTAGTTCCCCATATTCAGAACTTTAGCCCTAGTTCCCCATATTTAGTACTGTAGCCCTAGTTCCCTATATTTAGTACTGTAGCCCTAGTTCCCTATATTTAGTACTGTAGCCCTAGTTCCCCATATTTAGTACTGTAGCCCTAGTTCCCTATATTTAGTACTGTAGCCCTAGTTCCCCATATTTAGTACTGTAGCCCTAGTTCCCCATATTCAATATTTTAGCACCTAGTTCCCTTTACTTAGTAGGTTTAGCCCTAGTTCCCCATATTTAGTACATAGCCCTAGTTCCCTATATTTAGTACTTTAGCCCTATATTTAGTATTGAAGCCCTAGTTCCCTATATTTAGTACTGTAGCCCTAGTTCCCCATATTTAGTATTTTAGCCCTAATTCCCAATATTTAGTACCTTAGCCCTAGTTCCTATATTTAGTACTTTAGCCCTAGTTCCTATATTTAGTACTTTAGCCCTAGTTCCCTTTATTTTAGTACTTTAGCCCTAGTTCCCTGTATTTAGTACATAGCCCTAGTTCCCTATATTTAGTACTTTAGCCCTATATTTAGTATTGAAGCCCTAGTTCCCTATATTTAGTAATTTAGCCCTAGTTCCCCATATTTTGTATTTTAGCCCTAATTCCCAATATTTAGTACTTTAGCCCTAGTTCCCTATATTTAGTACTTTATCCCTAGTTCCCTATATTCAGTACTTTAACCTGTCACGTTCCTGATCTGTTTTCTGTTGTTTTTGTATGTGTTAGTCGGTCAGGGCGTGAGTTTGGGTGGGCATTCTATGTTATGTGTATCTATGTTGGTTAATGGGTTACCTGATATGGTTCTCAATTAGAGGCAGGTGGTTTACGTTTCCTCTGATTGAGAACCATATTAAGGTAGGTTGTTTCACATTGTTTGTTGTGGGTGGTTGTTTCCGGTGTTTGTATGTTTGTTACCACACGGGACTGTATCGTTCGTTCGTTTGTTTGTAGTCTGTACCTGTTCGTGCGTTCTTCGTTGTATGTAAGTTCTAAGTCCGGGTCTGTCTACATTGTTTGTTGTTTTGTAGTTTGTTTAAGAGTTTTTCGTCTTCGTCAGTTTAAAAAAAATATATATAATGTCAAATTACCACGCTGCATTTTGGTCATCTGATCCTTCTCTCCTCTCCTCGTCTGAGGAGGAGGACGAAGTAGACGTTCGTTACATAACCCTAGTGTACTATATTTAGTAATTAGCCCTAGTTCCCTATATTCTGTACTTTAGCCCTAGTTTCCTATATTTAGTTCTTTAGCCATAGTTCCCCATATTCAGTTCTTTGCCCTAGTTCCCCATATTTAGTACTTTAGCCCTAGTTCCCCATATTTAGTACTTTAGCCCTATATTTAGTACTTTAGCCCTAGTTCCCTATATGCAGATATGCAGTATTTTAGCCCTAGTTCCCTATATTCAGTACTTTAGCGCTAATTCCCAATATTTAGTACTTTACACCTAGTTCCCTTTATTTAGTACTTTAGCCCTAGTTCCCTATATTCAGTACTTTAGCCCTAGTTCCCTATATTTAGTACTTTAGCCTTAGTTCCCTATATTTAGTACTTTAGCCCTAGTTCCCCAATATTTAGTACTTTAGCCCTAGTTCTCTATATTTAGTACTTTAGCCCTAGTTCCCTGTATTTAGTACTTTATCCCTAGTTCCCTATATTTAGTACTTTAGCCCTAGTTCCCCATATTCAGTATTTTAGCACCTAGTTCCCTTTACTTAGTAGGTTTAGCCCTAGTTCCCCATATTTAGTACTGTAGCCCTAGTTCCCTATATTTAGTACTGTAGCCCTAGTTCCCTATATTTAGTACTGTAGCCCTAGTTCCCCATATTTAGTACTGTAGCCCTAGTTCCCTATATTGAGTACTATAGCCCTATTTCCCTATATTGAGTACTATAGCCTTAGTTCCCCATATTTAGTACTTTAGCCCTAGTACCCCATATTTAGTACTTTAGACCTATATTTAGTACTTTAGCCCTAGTTCCCTATATGCAGATATGCAGTATTTTAGCCCTAGTTCCCTATATTCAGTACTTTAGCGCTAATTCCCAATATTTAGTACTTTACCCCTAGTTCCCTTTATTTAGTACTTTAGCCCTAGTTCCCTATATTCAGTACTTTAGCCCTAGTTCCCTATATTTAGTACTTTAGCCCTAGTTCCCCATATTTAGTACTTTAGCCCTAGTTCTCTATATTTAGTACTTTAGCTCTAGTTCCCTGTATTTAGTACTTTATCCCTAGTTCCCTATATTTAGTACTTTAGCCCTAGTTCCCCATATTCAGTATTTTAGCACCTAGTTCCCTTTACTTAGTAGGTTTAGCCCTAGTTCCCCATATTTAGTACATAGCCCTAGTTCCCTATATTTAGTACTTTAGCCCTATATTTAGTATTGAAGCCCTAGTTCCCTATATTTAGTAATTTAGCCCTAGTTCCCCATATTTAGTATTTTAGCCCTAATTCCCAATATTTAGTACTTTAGCCCTAGTTCCCTATATTTAGTACTTTAGCCATAGTTCCCTGTATTTAGTACTTTATCCCTAGTTCCCTATATTTAGTACTTTAGACATAGTTTCCCATATTCAGTACTTTAGCTCTAGTTCCCTATATTTAGTACTTTAGCCCTAGTTCCCCATATTTAGTACTTTAGCCCTAGTTCCCCAATATTTAGTACCTTAGCCCTAGTTTCCTATATTTAGTACTTTAGCCCTAGGTTCCTATATTTAGTACTTTAGCCCTAGTTCCCTTTATTTTAGTACTTTAGCCCTAGTTCCCTGTATTTAGTACTTTAGCCCTAGTTCCTCATATTTAGTACTTTAGCCCTAGTTCCCTGTATTTAGTACTTTAGCCCTATATTTAGTACTTTATCCCTAGTTCCCTATATTCAGTACTTTAACCTGTCACGTTCCTGATCTGTTTTCTGTTGTTTTTGTATGTGTTAGTCGGTCAGGGCGTGAGTTTGGGTGGGCATTCTATGTTATGTGTATCTATGTTGGTTAATGGGTTACCTGATATGGTTCTCAATTAGAGGCAGGTGGTTTACGTTTCCTCTGATTGAGAACCATATTAAGGTAGGTTGTTTCACATTGTTTGTTGTGGGTGGTTGTTTCCGGTGTTTGTATGTTTGTTACCACACGGGACTGTATCGTTCGTTCGTTTGTTTGTAGTCTGTACCTGTTCGTGCGTTCTTCGTTGTATGTAAGTTCTAAGTCCGGGTCTGTCTACATTGTTTGTTGTTTTGTAGTTTGTTTAAGAGTTTTTCGTCTTCGTCAGTTTAAAAAAAAAATATATAATGTCAAATTACCACGCTGCATTTTGGTCATCTGATCCTTCTCTCCTCTCCTCGTCTGAGGAGGAGGACGAAGTAGACGTTCGTTACATAACCCTAGTGTACTATATTTAGTAATTAGCCCTAGTTCCCTATATTCTGTACTTTAGCCCTAGTTTCCTATATTTAGTTCTTTAGCCATAGTTCCCCATATTCAGTTCTTTGCCCTAGTTCCCCATATTTAGTACTTTAGCCCTAGTTCCCCATATTTAGTACTTTAGCCCTATATTTAGTACTTTAGCCCTAGTTCCCTATATGCAGATATGCAGTATTTTAGCCCTAGTTCCCTATATTCAGTACTTTAGCGCTAATTCCCAATATTTAGTACTTTACACCTAGTTCCCTTTATTTAGTACTTTAGCCCTAGTTCCCTATATTCAGTACTTTAGCCCTAGTTCCCTATATTTAGTACTTTAGCCTTAGTTCCCTATATTTAGTACTTTAGCCCTAGTTCCCCAATATTTAGTACTTTAGCCCTAGTTCTCTATATTTAGTACTTTAGCCCTAGTTCCCTGTATTTAGTACTTTATCCCTAGTTCCCTATATTTAGTACTTTAGCCCTAGTTCCCCATATTCAGTATTTTAGCACCTAGTTCCCTTTACTTAGTAGGTTTAGCCCTAGTTCCCCATATTTAGTACTGTAGCCCTAGTTCCCTATATTTAGTACTGTAGCCCTAGTTCCCTATATTTAGTACTGTAGCCCTAGTTCCCTATATTTAGTACTGTAGCCCTAGTTCCCCATATTTAGTACTGTAGCCCTAGTTCCCTATATTTAGTACTGTAGCCCTAGTTCCCTATATTGAGTACTATAGCCCTATTTCCCTATATTTAGTACTTTAGCCCTAGTACCCCATATTTAGTACTTTAGACCTATATTTAGTACTTTAGCCCTAGTTCCCTATATGCAGATATGCAGTATTTTAGCCC
This sequence comes from Salvelinus alpinus, assembly GCF_045679555.1. Classification (NCBI taxonomy): domain Eukaryota; kingdom Metazoa; phylum Chordata; class Actinopteri; order Salmoniformes; family Salmonidae; genus Salvelinus; species Salvelinus alpinus. The sequence goes on from NC_092092.1 coordinate 70,172,621, forward strand.
TAGTTCCCTATATTCAGTACTTTAGCGCTAATTCCCAATATTTAGTACTTTACCCCTAGTTCCCTTTATTTAGTACTTTAGCCCTAGTTCCCTATATTCAGTACTTTAGCCCTAGTTCCCTATATTTAGTACTTTAGCCCTAGTTCCCCATATTTAGTACTTTAGCCCTAGTTCTCTATATTTAGTACTTTAGCTCTAGTTCCCTGTATTTAGTACTTTATCCCTAGTTCCCTATATTTAGTACTTTAGCCCTAGTTCCCCATATTCAGTATTTTAGCACCTAGTTCCCTTTACTTAGTAGGTTTAGCCCTAGTTCCCCATATTTAGTACATAGCCCTAGTTCCCTATATTTAGTACTTTAGCCCTATATTTAGTATTGAAGCCCTAGTTCCCTATATTTAGTAATTTAGCCCTAGTTCCCCATATTTAGTATTTTAGCCCTAATTCCCAATATTTAGTACTTTAGCCCTAGTTCCCTATATTTAGTACTTTAGCCATAGTTCCCTGTATTTAGTACTTTATCCCTAGTTCCCTATATTTAGTACTTTAGACATAGTTTCCCATATTCAGTACTTTAGCTCTAGTTCCCTATATTTAGTACTTTAGCCCTAGTTCCCCATATTTAGTACTTTAGCCCTAGTTCCCCAATATTTAGTACTTTAGCCCTAGGTTCCTATATTTAGTACTTTAGCCCTAGTTCCCTTTATTTTAGTACTTTAGCCCTAGTTCCCTGTATTTAGTACTTTAGCCCTAGTTCCTCATATTTAGTACTTTAGCCCTAGTTCCCTGTATTTAGTACTTTATCCCTAGTTCCCTATATTCAGTACTTTAACCTGTCACGTTCCTGACCTGTTTTCTGTTGTTTTTGTATGTGTTAGTCGGTCAGGGCGTGAGTTTGGGTGGGCATTCTATGTTATGTGTATCTATGTTGGTTAATGGGTTACCTGATATGGTTCTCAATTAGAGGCAGGTGGTTTACGTTTCCTCTGATTGAGAACCATATTAAGGTAGGTTGTTTCACATTGTTTGTTGTGGGTGGTTGTTTCCGGTGTTTGTATGTTTGTTACCACACGGGACTGTATCGTTCGTTTGTTTGTTTGTAGTCTGTACCTGTTCGTGCGTTCTTCGTTGTATGTAAGTTCTAAGTCCAGGTCTGTCTACATTGTTTGTTGTTTTGTAGTTTGTTTAAGAGTTTTTCGTCTTCGTCAGTTTAAAAAAAAAAAAATATCATGTCAAATTACCACGCTGCATTTTGGTCATCTGATCCTTCTCTCCTCTCCTCGTCTGAGGAGGAGGACGAAGTAGACGTTCGTTACATAACCCTAGTGTACTATATTTAGTAATTAGCCCTAGTTCCCTATATTCTGTACTTTAGCCCTAGTTTCCTATATTTAGTTCTTTAGCCATAGTTCCCCATATTCAGTTCTTTGCCCTAGTTCCCCATATTTAGTACTTTAGCCCTAGTTCCCCATATTTAGTACTTTAGCCCTATATTTAGTACTTTAGCCCTAGTTCCCTATATGCAGATATGCAGTATTTTAGCCCTAGTTCCCTATATTCAGTACTTTAGCGCTAATTCCCAATATTTAGTACTTTACACCTAGTTCCCTTTATTTAGTACTTTAGCCCTAGTTCCCTATATTCAGTACTTTAGCCCTAGTTCCCTATATTTAGTACTTTAGCCTTAGTTCCCTATATTTAGTACTTTAGCCCTAGTTCCCCAATATTTAGTACTTTAGCCCTAGTTCTCTATATTTAGTACTTTAGCCCTAGTTCCCTGTATTTAGTACTTTATCCCTAGTTCCCTATATTTAGTACTTTAGCCCTAGTTCCCCATATTCAGTATTTTAGCACCTAGTTCCCTTTACTTAGTAGGTTTAGCCCTAGTTCCCCATATTTAGTAATTTAGCCCTAGTTCCCCATATTTAGTATTTTAGCCCTAATTCCCAATATTTAGTACTTTAGCCCTAGTTCCCTATATTTAGTACTTTAGCCATAGTTCCCTGTATTTAGTACTTTATCCCTAGTTCCCTATATTTAGTACTTTAGACATAGTTTCCCATATTCAGTACTTTAGCTCTAGTTCCCTATATTTAGTACTATAGCCCTAGTTCCCCATATTTAGTACTTTAGCCCTAGTTTCCCAATATTTAGTACTTTAGCCCTATATTTAGTATTTTAACCCTAGTCCCCTATATTTAGTACTTTAGCCCTAGTTCCCCATATTTAGTACTTTAGCCCTAGAACCCATATTCATTATTTCAGACCTAGTTTACTATATTTAGTACTTTAGCCTTAGTTTCCTGTATTTTGTAATATCCCCTAGTTCCCTATATGTTGTACTTTAGCCCTAGTTCCCTATAGTCAGTACTTTAGCCCTAGTTTCCTATATTTGATACTTTAGCCCTAGTTCCCTATGTTCAGTACTTTAGCCCTAGTTCCCTATATTTAGTTCTTTAGCCTTAGTTCCCAATATTGAGTACCTTAGCCCTAGTTTCCTATATTTAGTACTTTAGCCCTAGGTTCCTATATTTAGTACTTTAGCCCTAGTTCCCTTTATTTTAGTACTTTAGCCCTAGTTCCCTGTATTTAGTACTTTAGCCCTAGTTCCCCATATTCAGAACTTTAGCCCTAGTTCCCCATATTTAGTACTGTAGCCCTAGTTCCCTATATTTAGTACTGTAGCCCTAGTTCCCTATATTTAGTACTGTAGCCCTAGTTCCCCATATTTAGTACTGTAGCCCTAGTTCCCTATATTTAGTACTGTAGCCCTAGTTCCCTATATTGAGTACTGTAGCCCTATTTCCCTATATTGAGTACTATAGCCTTAGTTCCCCATATTTAGTACTTTAGCCATAGTTCCCCATATTCAGTTCTTTGCCCTAGTTCCCCATATTTAGTACTTTAGCCCTAGTACCCCATATTTAGTACTTTAGCCCTATATTTAGTACTTTAGCCCTAGTTCCCTATATGCAGATATGCAGTATTTTAGCCCTAGTTCCCTATATTCAGTACTTTAGCGCTAATTCCCAATATTTAGTACTTTACCCCTAGTTCCCTTTATTTAGTACTTTAGCCCTAGTTCCCTATATTCAGTACTTTAGCCCTAGTTCCCTATATTTAGTACTTTAGCCCTAGTTCCACAATATTTAGTACTTTATCCCTAGTTCTCTATATTTAGTACTTTAGCTCTAGTTCCCTGTATTTAGTACTTTATCCCTAGTTCCCTATATTTAGTACTTTAGCCCTAGTTCCCCATATTCAGTATTTTAGCACCTAGTTCCCTTTACTTAGTAGGTTTAGCCCTAGTTCCCCATATTTAGTACATAGCCCTAGTTCCCTATATTTAGTACTTTAGCCCTATATTTAGTATTGAAGCCCTAGTTCCCTATATTTAGTAATTTAGCCCTAGTTCCCCATATTTAGTATTTTAGCCCTAATTCCCAATATTTAGTACTTTAGCCCTAGTTCCCTATATTTAGTACTTTAGCCATAGTTCCCTGTATTTAGTACTTTATCCCTAGTTCCCTATATTTAGTACTTTAGACATAGTTTCCCATATTCAGTACTTTAGCTCTAGTTCCCTATATTTAGTACTTTAGCCCTAGTTCCCCATATTTAGTACTTTAGCCCTAGTTCCCCAATATTTAGTACCTTAGCCCTAGTTTCCTATATTTAGTACTTTAGCCCTAGGTTCCTATATTTAGTACTTTAGCCCTAGTTCCCTTTATTTTAGTACTTTAGCCCTAGTTCCCTGTATTTAGTACTTTATCCCTAGTTCCCTATATTTAGTACTTTAGCCCTAGTTCCCCATATTCAGTATTTTAGCACCTAGTTCCCTTTACTTAGTAGGTTTAGCCCTAGTTCCCCATATTTAGTACATAGCCCTAGTTCCCTATATTTAGTACTTTAGCCCTATATTTAGTATTGAAGCCCTAGTTCCCTATATTTAGTAATTTAGCCCTAGTTCCCCATATTTAGTATTTTAGCCCTAATTCCCAATATTTAGTACTTTAGCCCTAGTTCCCTATATTTAGTACTTTAGCCATAGTTCCCTGTATTTAGTACTTTATCCCTAGTTCCCTATATTTAGTACTTTAGACATAGTTTCCCATATTCAGTACTTTAGCTCTAGTTCCCTATATTTAGTACTTTAGCCCTAGTTCCCCATATTTAGTACTTTAGCCCTAGTTCCCCAATATTTAGTACCTTAGCCCTAGTTTCCTATATTTAGTACTTTAGCCCTAGGTTCCTATATTTAGTACTTTAGCCCTAGTTCCCTTTATTTTAGTACTTTAGCCCTAGTTCCCTGTATTTAGTACTTTAGCCCTAGTTCCTCATATTTAGTACTTTAGCCCTAGTTCCCTGTATTTAGTACTTTAGCCCTATATTTAGTACTTTATCCCTAGTTCCCTATATTCAGTACTTTAACCTGTCACGTTCCTGATCTGTTTTCTGTTGTTTTTGTATGTGTTAGTCGGTCAGGGCGTGAGTTTGGGTGGGCATTCTATGTTATGTGTATCTATGTTGGTTAATGGGTTACCTGATATGGTTCTCAATTAGAGGCAGGTGGTTTACGTTTCCTCTGATTGAGAACCATATTAAGGTAGGTTGTTTCACATTGTTTGTTGTGGGTGGTTGTTTCCGGTGTTTGTATGTTTGTTACCACACGGGACTGTATCGTTCGTTCGTTTGTTTGTAGTCTGTACCTGTTCGTGCGTTCTTCGTTGTATGTAAGTTCTAAGTCCAGGTCTGTCTACATTGTTTGTTGTTTTGTAGTTTGTTTAAGAGTTTTTCGTCTTCGTCAGTTTAAAAAAAAAAAATATCATGTCAAATTACCACGCTGCATTTTGGTCATCTGATCCTTCTCTCCTCTCCTCGTCTGAGGAGGAGGACGAAGTAGACGTTCGTTACATAACCCTAGTGTACTATATTTAGTAATTAGCCCTAGTTCCCTATATTCTGTACTTTAGCCCTAGTTTCCTATATTTAGTTCTTTAGCCATAGTTCCCCATATTCAGTTCTTTGCCCTAGTTCCCCATATTTAGTACTTTAGCCCTAGTTCCCCATATTTAGTACTTTAGCCCTATATTTAGTACTTTAGCCCTAGTTCCCTATATGCAGATATGCAGTATTTTAGCCCTAGTTCCCTATATTCAGTACTTTAGCGCTAATTCCCAATATTTAGTACTTTACACCTAGTTCCCTTTATTTAGTACTTTAGCCCTAGTTCCCTATATTCAGTACTTTAGCCCTAGTTCCCTATATTTAGTACTTTAGCCTTAGTTCCCTATATTTAGTACTTTAGCCCTAGTTCCCCAATATTTAGTACTTTAGCCCTAGTTCTCTATATTTAGTACTTTAGCCCTAGTTCCCTGTATTTAGTACTTTATCCCTAGTTCCCTATATTTAGTACTTTAGCCCTAGTTCCCCATATTCAGTATTTTAGCACCTAGTTCCCTTTACTTAGTAGGTTTAGCCCTAGTTCCCCATATTTAGTAATTTAGCCCTAGTTCCCCATATTTAGTATTTTAGCCCTAATTCCCAATATTTAGTACTTTAGCCCTAGTTCCCTATATTTAGTACTTTAGCCATAGTTCCCTGTATTTAGTACTTTATCCCTAGTTCCCTATATTTAGTACTTTAGACATAGTTTCCCATATTCAGTACTTTAGCTCTAGTTCCCTATATTTAGTACTATAGCCCTAGTTCCCCATATTTAGTACTTTAGCCCTAGTTTCCCAATATTTAGTACTTTAGCCCTATATTTAGTATTTTAACCCTAGTCCCCTATATTTAGTACTTTAGCCCTAGTTCCCCATATTTAGTACTTTAGCCCTAGAACCCATATTCATTATTTCAGACCTAGTTTACTATATTTAGTACTTTAGCCTTAGTTTCCTGTATTTTGTAATATCCCCTAGTTCCCTATATGTTGTACTTTAGCCCTAGTTCCCTATAGTCAGTACTTTAGCCCTAGTTTCCTATATTTGATACTTTAGCCCTAGTTCCCTATGTTCAGTACTTTAGCCCTAGTTCCCTATATTTAGTTCTTTAGCCTTAGTTCCCAATATTGAGTACCTTAGCCCTAGTTTCCTATATTTAGTACTTTAGCCCTAGGTTCCTATATTTAGTACTTTAGCCCTAGTTCCCTTTATTTTAGTACTTTAGCCCTAGTTCCCTGTATTTAGTACTTTAGCCCTAGTTCCCCATATTCAGAACTTTAGCCCTAGTTCCCCATATTTAGTACTGTAGCCCTAGTTCCCTATATTTAGTACTGTAGCCCTAGTTCCCTATATTTAGTACTGTAGCCCTAGTTCCCCATATTTAGTACTGTAGCCCTAGTTCCCTATATTTAGTACTGTAGCCCTAGTTCCCTATATTGAGTACTGTAGCCCTATTTCCCTATATTGAGTACTATAGCCTTAGTTCCCCATATTTAGTACTTTAGCCATAGTTCCCCATATTCAGTTCTTTGCCCTAGTTCCCCATATTTAGTACTTTAGCCCTAGTACCCCATATTTAGTACTTTAGCCCTATATTTAGTACTTTAGCCCTAGTTCCCTATATGCAGATATGCAGTATTTTAGCCCTAGTTCCCTATATTCAGTACTTTAGCGCTAATTCCCAATATTTAGTACTTTACCCCTAGTTCCCTTTATTTAGTACTTTAGCCCTAGTTCCCTATATTCAGTACTTTAGCCCTAGTTCCCTATATTTAGTACTTTAGCCCTAGTTCCCCAATATTTAGTACTTTATCCCTAGTTCTCTATATTTAGTACTTTAGCTCTAGTTCCCTGTATTTAGTACTTTATCCCTAGTTCCCTATATTTAGTACTTTAGCCCTAGTTCCCCATATTCAGTATTTTAGCACCTAGTTCCCTTTACTTAGTAGGTTTAGCCCTAGTTCCCCATATTTAGTACATAGCCCTAGTTCCCTATATTTAGTACTTTAGCCCTATATTTAGTATTGAAGCCCTAGTTCCCTATATTTAGTAATTTAGCCCTAGTTCCCCATATTTAGTATTTTAGCCCTAATTCCCAATATTTAGTACTTTAGCCCTAGTTCCCTATATTTAGTACTTTAGCCATAGTTCCCTGTATTTAGTACTTTATCCCTAGTTCCCTATATTTAGTACTTTAGACATAGTTTCCCATATTCAGTACTTTAGCTCTAGTTCCCTATATTTAGTACTTTAGCCCTAGTTCCCCATATTTAGTACTTTAGCCCTAGTTCCCCAATATTTAGTACCTTAGCCCTAGTTTCCTATATTTAGTACTTTAGCCCTAGGTTCCTATATTTAGTACTTTAGCCCTAGTTCCCTTTATTTTAGTACTTTAGCCCTAGTTCCCTGTATTTAGTACTTTATCCCTAGTTCCCTATATTTAGTACTTTAGCCCTAGTTCCCCATATTCAGTATTTTAGCACCTAGTTCCCTTTACTTAGTAGGTTTAGCCCTAGTTCCCCATATTTAGTACATAGCCCTAGTTCCCTATATTTAGTACTTTAGCCCTATATTTAGTATTGAAGCCCTAGTTCCCTATATTTAGTAATTTAGCCCTAGTTCCCCATATTTAGTATTTTAGCCCTAATTCCCAATATTTAGTACTTTAGCCCTAGTTCCCTATATTTAGTACTTTAGCCATAGTTCCCTGTATTTAGTACTTTATCCCTAGTTCCCTATATTTAGTACTTTAGACATAGTTTCCCATATTCAGTACTTTAGCTCTAGTTCCCTATATTTAGTACTTTAGCCCTAGTTCCCCATATTTAGTACTTTAGCCCTAGTTCCCCAATATTTAGTACCTTAGCCCTAGTTTCCTATATTTAGTACTTTAGCCCTAGGTTCCTATATTTAGTACTTTAGCCCTAGTTCCCTTTATTTTAGTACTTTAGCCCTAGTTCCCTGTATTTAGTACTTTAGCCCTAGTTCCTCATATTTAGTACTTTAGCCCTAGTTCCCTGTATTTAGTACTTTAGCCCTATATTTAGTACTTTATCCCTAGTTCCCTATATTCAGTACTTTAACCTGTCACGTTCCTGATCTGTTTTCTGTTGTTTTTGTATGTGTTAGTCGGTCAGGGCGTGAGTTTGGGTGGGCATTCTATGTTATGTGTATCTATGTTGGTTAATGGGTTACCTGATATGGTTCTCAATTAGAGGCAGGTGGTTTACGTTTCCTCTGATTGAGAACCATATTAAGGTAGGTTGTTTCACATTGTTTGTTGTGGGTGGTTGTTTCCGGTGTTTGTATGTTTGTTACCACACGGGACTGTATCGTTCGTTCGTTTGTTTGTAGTCTGTACCTGTTCGTGCGTTCTTCGTTGTATGTAAGTTCTAAGTCCAGGTCTGTCTACATTGTTTGTTGTTTTGTAGTTTGTTTAAGAGTTTTTCGTCTTCGTCAGTTAAAAAAAAAAAAATATCATGTCAAATTACCACGCTGCATTTTGGTCATCTGATCCTTCTCTCCTCTCCTCGTCTGAGGAGGAGGACGAAGTAGACGTTCGTTACATAACCCTAGTGTACTATATTTAGTAATTAGCCCTAGTTCCCTATATTCTGTACTTTAGCCCTAGTTTCCTATATTTAGTTCTTTAGCCATAGTTCCCCATATTCAGTTCTTTGCCCTAGTTCCCCATATTTAGTACTTTAGCCCTAGTTCCCCATATTTAGTACTTTAGCCCTATATTTAGTACTTTAGCCCTAGTTCCCTATATGCAGATATGCAGTATTTTAGCCCTAGTTCCCTATATTCAGTACTTTAGCGCTAATTCCCAATATTTAGTACTTTACACCTAGTTCCCTTTATTTAGTACTTTAGCCCTAGTTCCCTATATTCAGTACTTTAGCCCTAGTTCCCTATATTTAGTACTTTAGCCTTAGTTCCCTATATTTAGTACTTTAGCCCTAGTTCCCCAATATTTAGTACTTTAGCCCTAGTTCTCTATATTTAGTACTTTAGCCCTAGTTCCCTGTATTTAGTACTTTATCCCTAGTTCCCTATATTTAGTACTTTAGCCCTAGTTCCCCATATTCAGTATTTTAGCACCTAGTTCCCTTTACTTAGTAGGTTTAGCCCTAGTTCCCCATATTTAGTAATTTAGCCCTAGTTCCCCATATTTAGTATTTTAGCCCTAATTCCCAATATTTAGTACTTTAGCCCTAGTTCCCTATATTTAGTACTTTAGCCATAGTTCCCTGTATTTAGTACTTTATCCCTAGTTCCCTATATTTAGTACTTTAGACATAGTTTCCCATATTCAGTACTTTAGCTCTAGTTCCCTATATTTAGTACTTTAGCCCTAGTTCCCCATATTTAGTACTTTAGCCCTAGTTTCCCAATATTTAGTACTTTAGCCCTATATTTAGTATTTTAACCCTAGTCCCCTATATTTAGTACTTTAGCCCTAGTTCCCTATATTTAGTACTTTAGCCCTAGAACCCATATTCATTATTTCAGACCTAGTTTACTATATTTAGTACTTTAGCCTTAGTTTCCTGTATTTAGTAATATCCCCTAGTTCCCTATGTTGTACTTTAGCCCTAGTTCCCTATAGTCAGTACTTTAGCCCTAGTTTCCTATATTTGATACTTTAGCCCTAGTTCCCTATGTTCAGTACTTTAGCCCTAGTTCCCTATATTTAGTTCTTTAGCCTTAGTTCCCAATATTGAGTACCTTAGCCCTAGTTTCCTATATTTAGTACTTTAGCCCTAGGTTCCTATATTTAGTACTTTAGCCCTAGTTCCCTTTATTTAGTACTTTAGCCCTATATTTAGTACTTTATCCCTAGTTCCCTATATTCAGTACTTTAATCTGTCACGTTCCTGACCTGTTTTCTGTTGTTTTTGTATGTGTTAGTCGGTCAGGGCGTGAGTTTGGGTGGGCATTCTATGTTATGTGTATCTATGTTGGTTAATGGGTTACCTGATATGGTTCTCAATTAGAGGCAGGTGGTTTACGTTTCCTCTGATTGAGAACCATATTAAGGTAGGTTGTTTCACATTGTTTGTTGTGGGTGGTTGTTTCCGGTGTTTGTATGTTTGTTACCACACGGGACTGTATCGTTCGTTCGTTTGTTTGTAGTCTGTACCTGTTCGTGCGTTCTTCGTTGTATGTAAGTTCTAAGTCCAGGTCTGTCTACATTGTTTGTTGTTTTGTAGTTTGTTTAAGAGTTTTTCGTCTTCGTCAGTTTAAAAAAAAAATATATAATGTCAAATTACCACGCTGCATTTTGGTCATCTGATCCTTCTCTCCTCTCCTCGTCTGAGGAGGAGGACGAAGTAGACGTTCGTTACATAACCCTAGTGTACTATATTTAGTAATTAGCCCTAGTTCCCTATATTCTGTACTTTAGCCCTAGTTTCCTATATTTAGTTCTTTAGCCATAGTTCCCCATATTCAGTTCTTTGCCCTAGTTCCCCATATTTAGTACTTTAGCCCTAGTTCCCCATATTTAGTACTTTAGCCCTATATTTAGTACTTTAGCCCTAGTTCCCTATATGCAGATATGCAGTATTTTAGCCCTAGTTCCCTATATTCAGTACTTTAGCGCTAATTCCCAATATTTAGTACTTTACACCTAGTTCCCTTTATTTAGTACTTTAGCCCTAGTTCCCTATATTCAGTACTTTAGCCCTAGTTCCCTATATTTAGTACTTTAGCCTTAGTTCCCTATATTTAGTACTTTAGCCCTAGTTCCCCAATATTTAGTACTTTAGCCCTAGTTCTCTATATTTAGTACTTTAGCCCTAGTTCCCTGTATTTAGTACTTTATCCCTAGTTCCCTATATTTAGTACTTTAGCCCTAGTTCCCCATATTCAGTATTTTAGCACCTAGTTCCCTTTACTTAGTAGGTTTAGCCCTAGTTCCCCATATTTAGTAATTTAGCCCTAGTTCCCCATATTTAGTATTTTAGCCCTAATTCCCAATATTTAGTACTTTAGCCCTAGTTCCCTATATTTAGTACTTTAGCCATAGTTCCCTGTATTTAGTACTTTATCCCTAGTTCCCTATATTTAGTACTTTAGACATAGTTTCCCATATTCAGTACTTTAGCTCTAGTTCCCTATATTTAGTACTTTAGCCCTAGTTCCCCATATTTAGTACTTTAGCCCTAGTTCCCCATATTTAGTACTTTAGCCCTAGTTTCCCAATATTTAGTACTGTTTCCCAATATTTAGTACTTTAGCCCTATATTTAGTATTTTAACCCTAGTCCCCTATATTTAGTACTTTAGCCCTAGTTCCCCATATTTAGTACTTTAGCCCTAGTTCCCTATATTTAGTACTTTAGCCCTAGAACCCATATTCATTATTTCAGACCTAGTTTACTATATTTAGTACTTTAGCCTTAGTTTCCTGTATTTAGTAATATCCCCTAGTTCCCTATGTTGTACTTTAGCCCTAGTTCCCTATAGTCAGTACTTTAGCCCTAGTTTCCTATATTTGATACTTTAGCCCTAGTTCCCTATGTTCAGTACTTTAGCCCTAGTTCCCTATATTTAGTTCTTTAGCCTTAGTTCCCAATATTGAGTACCTTAGCCCTAGTTTCCTATATTTAGTACTTTAGCCCTAGGTTCCTATATTTAGTACTTTAGCCCTAGTTCCCCATATTTAGTACTTTAGCCCTAGTTCCCCAATATTTAGTACCTTAGCCCTAGTTTCCTATATTTAGTACTTTAGCCCTAGGTTCCTATATTTAGTACTTTAGCCCTAGTTCCCTTTATTTTAGTACTTTAGCCCTAGTTCCCTGTATTTAGTACTTTATCCCTAGTTCCCTATATTTAGTACTTTAGCCCTAGTTCCCCATATTCAGTATTTTAGCACCTAGTTCCCTTTACTTAGTAGGTTTAGCCCTAGTTCCCCATATTTAGTACATAGCCCTAGTTCCCTATATTTAGTACTTTAGCCCTATATTTAGTATTGAAGCCCTAGTTCCCTATATTTAGTAATTTAGCCCTAGTTCCCCATATTTAGTATTTTAGCCCTAATTCCCAATATTTAGTACTTTAGCCCTAGTTCCCTATATTTAGTACTTTAGCCATAGTTCCCTGTATTTAGTACTTTATCCCTAGTTCCCTATATTTAGTACTTTAGACATAGTTTCCCATATTCAGTACTTTAGCTCTAGTTCCCTATATTTAGTACTTTAGCCCTAGTTCCCCATATTTAGTACTTTAGCCCTAGTTCCCCAATATTTAGTACCTTAGCCCTAGTTTCCTATATTTAGTACTTTAGCCCTAGGTTCCTATATTTAGTACTTTAGCCCTAGTTCCCTTTATTTTAGTACTTTAGCCCTAGTTCCCTGTATTTAGTACTTTAGCCCTAGTTCCTCATATTTAGTACTTTAGCCCTAGTTCCCTGTATTTAGTACTTTAGCCCTATATTTAGTACTTTATCCCTAGTTCCCTATATTCAGTACTTTAACCTGTCACGTTCCTGATCTGTTTTCTGTTGTTTTTGTATGTGTTAGTCGGTCAGGGCGTGAGTTTGGGTGGGCATTCTATGTTATGTGTATCTATGTTGGTTAATGGGTTACCTGATATGGTTCTCAATTAGAGGCAGGTGGTTTACGTTTCCTCTGATTGAGAACCATATTAAGGTAGGTTGTTTCACATTGTTTGTTGTGGGTGGTTGTTTCCGGTGTTTGTATGTTTGTTACCACACGGGACTGTATCGTTCGTTCGTTTGTTTGTAGTCTGTACCTGTTCGTGCGTTCTTCGTTGTATGTAAGTTCTAAGTCCAGGTCTGTCTACATTGTTTGTTGTTTTGTAGTTTGTTTAAGAGTTTTTCGTCTTCGTCAGTTAAAAAAAAAAAAATATCATGTCAAATTACCACGCTGCATTTTGGTCATCTGATCCTTCTCTCCTCTCCTCGTCTGAGGAGGAGGACGAAGTAGACGTTCGTTACATAACCCTAGTGTACTATATTTAGTAATTAGCCCTAGTTCCCTATATTCTGTACTTTAGCCCTAGTTTCCTATATTTAGTTCTTTAGCCATAGTTCCCCATATTCAGTTCTTTGCCCTAGTTCCCCATATTTAGTACTTTAGCCCTAGTTCCCCATATTTAGTACTTTAGCCCTATATTTAGTACTTTAGCCCTAGTTCCCTATATGCAGATATGCAGTATTTTAGCCCTAGTTCCCTATATTCAGTACTTTAGCGCTAATTCCCAATATTTAGTACTTTACACCTAGTTCCCTTTATTTAGTACTTTAGCCCTAGTTCCCTATATTCAGTACTTTAGCCCTAGTTCCCTATATTTAGTACTTTAGCCTTAGTTCCCTATATTTAGTACTTTAGCCCTAGTTCCCCAATATTTAGTACTTTAGCCCTAGTTCTCTATATTTAGTACTTTAGCCCTAGTTCCCTGTATTTAGTACTTTATCCCTAGTTCCCTATATTTAGTACTTTAGCCCTAGTTCCCCATATTCAGTATTTTAGCACCTAGTTCCCTTTACTTAGTAGGTTTAGCCCTAGTTCCCCATATTTAGTAATTTAGCCCTAGTTCCCCATATTTAGTATTTTAGCCCTAATTCCCAATATTTAGTACTTTAGCCCTAGTTCCCTATATTTAGTACTTTAGCCATAGTTCCCTGTATTTAGTACTTTATCCCTAGTTCCCTATATTTAGTACTTTAGACATAGTTTCCCATATTCAGTACTTTAGCTCTAGTTCCCTATATTTAGTACTTTAGCCCTAGTTCCCCATATTTAGTACTTTAGCCCTAGTTTCCCAATATTTAGTACTTTAGCCCTATATTTAGTATTTTAACCCTAGTCCCCTATATTTAGTACTTTAGCCCTAGTTCCCTATATTTAGTACTTTAGCCCTAGAACCCATATTCATTATTTCAGACCTAGTTTACTATATTTAGTACTTTAGCCTTAGTTTCCTGTATTTAGTAATATCCCCTAGTTCCCTATGTTGTACTTTAGCCCTAGTTCCCTATAGTCAGTACTTTAGCCCTAGTTTCCTATATTTGATACTTTAGCCCTAGTTCCCTATGTTCAGTACTTTAGCCCTAGTTCCCTATATTTAGTTCTTTAGCCTTAGTTCCCAATATTGAGTACCTTAGCCCTAGTTTCCTATATTTAGTACTTTAGCCCTAGGTTCCTATATTTAGTACTTTAGCCCTAGTTCCCTTTATTTAGTACTTTAGCCCTATATTTAGTACTTTATCCCTAGTTCCCTATATTCAGTACTTTAACCTGTCACGTTCCTGACCTGTTTTCTGTTGTTTTTGTATGTGTTAGTCGGTCAGGGCGTGAGTTTGGGTGGGCATTCTATGTTATGTGTATCTATGTTGGTTAATGGGTTACCTGATATGGTTCTCAATTAGAGGCAGGTGGTTTACGTTTCCTCTGATTGAGAACCATATTAAGGTAGGTTGTTTCACATTGTTTGTTGTGGGTGGTTGTTTCCGGTGTTTGTATGTTTGTTACCACACGGGACTGTATCGTTCGTTCGTTTGTTTGTAGTCTGTACCTGTTCGTGCGTTCTTCGTTGTATGTAAGTTCTAAGTCCAGGTCTGTCTACATTGTTTGTTGTTTTGTAGTTTGTTTAAGAGTTTTTCTTCTTCGTCAGTTTAAAAAAAAAATATATAATGTCAAATTACCACGCTGCATTTTGGTCATCTGATCCTTCTCTCCTCTCCTCGTCTGAGGAGGAGGACGAAGTAGACGTTCGTTACATAACCCTAGTGTACTATATTTAGTAATTAGCCCTAGTTCCCTATATTCTGTACTTTAGCCCTAGTTTCCTATATTTAGTTCTTTAGCCATAGTTCCCCATATTCAGTTCTTTGCCCTAGTTCCCCATATTTAGTACTTTAGCCCTAGTTCCCCATATTTAGTACTTTAGCCCTATATTTAGTACTTTAGCCCTAGTTCCCTATATGCAGATATGCAGTATTTTAGCCCTAGTTCCCTATATTCAGTACTTTAGCGCTAATTCCCAATATTTAGTACTTTACACCTAGTTCCCTTTATTTAGTACTTTAGCCCTAGTTCCCTATATTCAGTACTTTAGCCCTAGTTCCCTATATTTAGTACTTTAGCCTTAGTTCCCTATATTTAGTACTTTAGCCCTAGTTCCCCAATATTTAGTACTTTAGCCCTAGTTCTCTATATTTAGTACTTTAGCCCTAGTTCCCTGTATTTAGTACTTTATCCCTAGTTCCCTATATTTAGTACTTTAGCCCTAGTTCCCCATATTCAGTATTTTAGCACCTAGTTCCCTTTACTTAGTAGGTTTAGCCCTAGTTCCCCATATTTAGTAATTTAGCCCTAGTTCCCCATATTTAGTATTTTAGCCCTAATTCCCAATATTTAGTACTTTAGCCCTAGTTCCCTATATTTAGTACTTTAGCCATAGTTCCCTGTATTTAGTACTTTATCCCTAGTTCCCTATATTTAGTACTTTAGACATAGTTTCCCATATTCAGTACTTTAGCTCTAGTTCCCTATATTTAGTACTTTAGCCCTAGTTCCCCATATTTAGTACTTTAGCCCTAGTTCCCCATATTTAGTACTTTAGCCCTAGTTTCCCAATATTTAGTACTGTTTCCCAATATTTAGTACTTTAGCCCTATATTTAGTATTTTAACCCTAGTCCCCTATATTTAGTACTTTAGCCCTAGTTCCCCATATTTAGTACTTTAGCCCTAGTTCCCTATATTTAGTACTTTAGCCCTAGAACCCATATTCATTATTTCAGACCTAGTTTACTATATTTAGTACTTTAGCCTTAGTTTCCTGTATTTAGTAATATCCCCTAGTTCCCTATGTTGTACTTTAGCCCTAGTTCCCTATAGTCAGTACTTTAGCCCTAGTTTCCTATATTTGATACTTTAGCCCTAGTTCCCTATGTTCAGTACTTTAGCCCTAGTTCCCTATATTTAGTTCTTTAGCCTTAGTTCCCAATATTGAGTACCTTAGCCCTAGTTTCCTATATTTAGTACTTTAGCCCTAGGTTCCTATATTTAGTACTTTAGCCCTAGTTCCCTTTATTTTAGTACTTTAGCCCTAGTTCCCTGTATTTAGTACTTTAGCCCTAGTTCCTCATATTTAGTACTTTAGCCCTAGTTCCCTGTATTTAGTACTTTAGCCCTATATTTAGTACTTTATCCCTAGTTCCCTATATTCAGTACTTTAACCTGTCACGTTCCTGACCTGTTTTCTGTTGTTTTTTTATGTGTTAGTCGGTCAGGGCGTGAGTTTGGGTGGGCATTCTATGTTATGTGTATCTATGTTGGTTAATGGGTTACCTGATATGGTTCTCAATTAGAGGCAGGTGGTTTACGTTTCCTCTGATTGAGAACCATATTAAGGTAGGTTGTTTCACATTGTTTGTTGTGGGTGGTTGTTTCCGGTGTTTGTATGTTTGTTACCACACGGGACTGTATCGTTCGTTCGTTTGTTTGTAGTCTGTACCTGTTCGTGCGTTCTTCGTTGTATGTAAGTTCTAAGTCCAGGTCTGTCTACATTGTTTGTTGTTTTGTAGTTTGTTTAAGAGTTTTTCGTCTTCGTCAGTTTAAAAAAAAAATATATAATGTCAAATTACCACGCTGCATTTTGGTCATCTGATCCTTCTCTCCTCTCCTCGTCTGAGGAGGAGGACGAAGTAGACGTTCGTTACATAACCCTAGTGTACTATATTTAGTAATTAGCCCTAGTTCCCTATATTCTGTACTTTAGCCCTAGTTTCCTATATTTAGTTCTTTAGCCATAGTTCCCCATATTCAGTTCTTTGCCCTAGTTCCCCATATTTAGTACTTTAGCCCTAGTTCCCCATATTTAGTACTTTAGCCCTATATTTAGTACTTTAGCCCTAGTTCCCTATATGCAGATATGCAGTATTTTAGCCCTAGTTCCCTATATTCAGTACTTTAGCGCTAATTCCCAATATTTAGTACTTTACACCTAGTTCCCTTTATTTAGTACTTTAGCCCTAGTTCCCTATATTCAGTACTTTAGCCCTAGTTCCCTATATTTAGTACTTTAGCCTTAGTTCCCTATATTTAGTACTTTAGCCCTAGTTCCCCAATATTTAGTACTTTAGCCCTAGTTCTCTATATTTAGTACTTTAGCCCTAGTTCCCTGTATTTAGTACTTTATCCCTAGTTCCCTATATTTAGTACTTTAGCCCTAGTTCCCCATATTCAGTATTTTAGCACCTAGTTCCCTTTACTTAGTAGGTTTAGCCCTAGTTCCCCATATTTAGTAATTTAGCCCTAGTTCCCCATATTTAGTATTTTAGCCCTAATTCCCAATATTTAGTACTTTAGCCCTAGTTCCCTATATTTAGTACTTTAGCCATAGTTCCCTGTATTTAGTACTTTATCCCTAGTTCCCTATATTTAGTACTTTAGACATAGTTTCCCATATTCAGTACTTTAGCTCTAGTTCCCTATATTTAGTACTTTAGCCCTAGTTCCCCATATTTAGTACTTTAGCCCTAGTTTCCCAATATTTAGTACTTTAGCCCTATATTTAGTATTTTAACCCTAGTCCCCTATATTTAGTACTTTAGCCCTAGAACCCATATTCATTATTTCAGACCTAGTTTACTATATTTAGTACTTTAGCCTTAGTTTCCTGTATTTAGTAATATCCCCTAGTTCCCTATGTTGTACTTTAGCCCTAGTTCCCTATAGTCAGTACTTTAGCCCTAGTTTCCTATATTTGATACTTTAGCCCTAGTTCCCTATGTTCAGTACTTTAGCCCTAGTTCCCTATATTTAGTTCTTTAGCCTTAGTTCCCAATATTGAGTACCTTAGCCCTAGTTTCCTATATTTAGTACTTTAGCCCTAGTTCCCTTTATTTTAGTACTTTAGCCCTAGTTCCCTGTATTTAGTACTTTAGCCCTATATTTAGTACTTTAGCCCTAGTTCCTCATATTTAGTACTTTAGCCCTAGTTCCCTGTATTTAGTACTTTAGCCCTATATTTAGTACTTTATCCCTAGTTCCCTATATTCAGTACTTTAACCTGTCACGTTCCTGACCTGTTTTCTGTTGTTTTTGTATGTGTTAGTCGGTCAGGGCGTGAGTTTGGGTGGGCATTCTATGTTATGTGTATCTATGTTGGTTAATGGGTTACCTGATATGGTTCTCAATTAGAGGCAGGTGGTTTACGTTTCCTCTGATTGAGAACCATATTAAGGTAGGTTGTTTCACATTGTTTGTTGTGGGTGGTTGTTTCCGGTGTTTGTATGTTTGTTACCACACGGGACTGTATCGTTCGTTCGTTTGTTTGTAGTCTGTACCTGTTCGTGCGTTCTTCGTTGTATGTAAGTTCTAAGTCCAGGTCTGTCTACATTGTTTGTTGTTTTGTAGTTTAAGAGTTTTTCGTCTTCGTCAGTTTAAAAAAAAAAAATATCATGTCAAATTACCACGCTGCATTTTGGTCATCTGATCCTTCTCTCCTCTCCTCGTCTGAGGAGGAGGACGAAGTAGACGTTCGTTACATAACCCTAGTGTACTATATTTAGTAATTAGCCCTAGTTCCCTATATTCTGTACTTTAGCCCTAGTTTCCTATATTTAGTTCTTTAGCCATAGTTCCCCATATTCAGTTCTTTGCCCTAGTTCCCCATATTTAGTACTTTAGCCCTAGTTCCCCATATTTAGTACTTTAGCCCTATATTTAGTACTTTAGCCCTAGTTCCCTATATGCAGATATGCAGTATTTTAGCCCTAGTTCCCTATATTCAGTACTTTAGCGCTAATTCCCAATATTTAGTACTTTACACCTAGTTCCCTTTATTTAGTACTTTAGCCCTAGTTCCCTATATTCAGTACTTTAGCCCTAGTTCCCTATATTTAGTACTTTAGCCTTAGTTCCCTATATTTAGTACTTTAGCCCTAGTTCCCCAATATTTAGTACTTTAGCCCTAGTTCTCTATATTTAGTACTTTAGCCCTAGTTCCCTGTATTTAGTACTTTATCCCTAGTTCCCTATATTTAGTACTTTAGCCCTAGTTCCCCATATTCAGTATTTTAGCACCTAGTTCCCTTTACTTAGTAGGTTTAGCCCTAGTTCCCCATATTTAGTAATTTAGCCCTAGTTCCCCATATTTAGTATTTTAGCCCTAATTCCCAATATTTAGTACTTTAGCCCTAGTTCCCTATATTTAGTACTTTAGCCATAGTTCCCTGTATTTAGTACTTTATCCCTAGTTCCCTATATTTAGTACTTTAGACATAGTTTCCCATATTCAGTACTTTAGCTCTAGTTCCCTATATTTAGTACTTTAGCCCTAGTTCCCCATATTTAGTACTTTAGCCCTAGAACCCATATTCATTATTTCAGACCTAGTTTACTATATTTAGTACTTTAGCCTTAGTTTCCTGTATTTAGTAATATCCCCTAGTTCCCTATGTTGTACTTTAGCCCTAGTTCCCTATAGTCAGTACTTTAGCCCTAGTTTCCTATATTTGATACTTTAGCCCTAGTTCCCTATGTTCAGTACTTTAGCCCTAGTTCCCTATATTTAGTTCTTTAGCCTTAGTTCCCAATATTGAGTACCTTAGCCCTAGTTTCCTATATTTAGTACTTTAGCCCTAGGTTCCTATATTTAGTACTTTAGCCCTAGTTCCCTTTATTTTAGTACTTTAGCCCTAGTTCCCTGTATTTAGTACTTTAGCCCTATATTTAGTACTTTAGCCCTAGTTCCTCATATTTAGTACTTTAGCCCTAGTTCCCTGTATTTAGTACTTTAGCCCTATATTTAGTACTTTATCCCTAGTTCCCTATATTCAGTACTTTAACCTGTCACGTTCCTGACCTGTTTTCTGTTTTTTTTTTATGTGTTAGTCGGTCAGGGCGTGAGTTTGGGTGGGCATTCTATGTTATGTGTATCTATGTTGGTTAATGGGTTACCTGATATGGTTCTCAATTAGAGGCAGGTGGTTTACGTTTCCTCTGATTGAGAACCATATTAAGGTAGGTTGTTTCACATTGTTTGTTGTGGGTGGTTGTTTCCGGTGTTTGTATGTTTGTTACCACACGGGACTGTATCGTTCGTTCGTTTGTTTGTAGTCTGTACCTGTTCGTGCGTTCTTCGTTGTATGTAAGTTCTAAGTCCAGGTCTGTCTACATTGTTTGTTGTTTTGTAGTTTGTTTAAGAGTTTTTCGTCTTCGTCAGTTTAAAAAAAAAAAATATCATGTCAAATTACCACGCTGCATTTTGGTCATCTGATCCTTCTCTCCTCTCCTCGTCTGAGGAGGAGGACGAAGTAGACGTTCGTTACATAACCCTAGTGTCCTATATTTAGTAATTAGCCCTAGTTCCCTATATTCTGTACTTTAGCCCTAGTTTCCTATATTTAGTTCTTTAGCCATAGTTCCCCATATTCAGTTCTTTGCCCTAGTTCCCCATATTTAGTACTTTAGCCCTAGTTCCCCATATTTAGTACTTTAGCCCTATATTTAGTACTTTAGCCCTAGTTCCCTATATGCAGATATGCAGTATTTTAGCCCTAGTTCCCTATATTCAGTACTTTAGCGCTAATTCCCAATATTTAGTACTTTAGCCATAGTTCCCCATATTCAGTTCTTTGCCCTAGTTCCCCATATTTAGTACTTTAGCCCTAGTTTCCCAATATTTAGTACTTTAGCCCTATATTGAGTATTTTAACCCTAGTCCCCTATATTTAGTACTTTAGCCCTAGTTTCCCAATATTTAGTACTTTAGCCCTATATTGAGTATTTTAACCCTAGTCCCCTATATTTAGTACTTTAGCTCTAGTTCCCTATATTTAGTACTTTAGCCCTAGTTCCCCATATTTAGTACTTTAGCCCTAGTTTCCCAATATTTAGTACTTTAGCCCTATATTGAGTATTTTAACCCTAGTCCCCTATATTTAGTACTTTAGCCCTAGTTCCCTATATTTAGTACTTTAGCCCTAGAACCCATATTCATTATTTCAGACCTAGTTTACTATATTTAGTACTTTAGCCTTAGTTTCCTGTATTTAGTAATATCCCCTAGTTCCCTATGTTGTACTTTAGCCCTAGTTCCCTATAGTCAGTACTTTAGCCCTAGTTTCCTATATTTGATACTTTAGCCCTAGTTCCCTATGTTCAGTACTTTAGCCCTAGTTCCCTATATTTAGTTCTTTAGCCTTAGTTCCCAATATTGAGTACCTTAGCCCTAGTTTCCTATATTTAGTACTTTAGCCCTA
Organism: Salvelinus alpinus; assembly: GCF_045679555.1. Lineage (NCBI taxonomy): Eukaryota > Metazoa > Chordata > Actinopteri > Salmoniformes > Salmonidae > Salvelinus > Salvelinus alpinus. The sequence continues at coordinate 70,193,811 of NC_092092.1, forward strand.
GGTTCCTATATTTAGTACTTTAGCCCTATATTTAGTACTTTAGCCCTAGTTCCTCATATTTAGTACTTTAGCCCTAGTTCCCTGTATTTAGTACTTTAGCCCTATATTTAGTACTTTATCCCTAGTTCCCTATATTCAGTACTTTAACCTGTCACGTTCCTGACCTGTTTTCTGTTGTTTTTGTATGTGTTAGTCGGTCAGGGCGTGAGTTTGGGTGGGCATTCTATGTTATGTGTATCTATGTTGGTTAATGGGTTACCTGATATGGTTCTCAATTAGAGGCAGGTGGTTTACGTTTCCTCTGATTGAGAACCATATTAAGGTAGGTTGTTTCACATTGTTTGTTGTGGGTGGTTGTTTCCGGTGTTTGTATGTTTGTTACCACACGGGACTGTATCGTTCGTTCGTTTGTTTGTAGTCTGTACCTGTTCGTGCGTTCTTCGTTGTATGTAAGTTCTAAGTCCAGGTCTGTCTACATTGTTTGTTGTTTTGTAGTTTGTTTAAGAGTTTTTCGTCTTCGTCAGTTTAAAAAAAAAAAATATCATGTCAAATTACCACGCTGCATTTTGGTCATCTGATCCTTCTCTCCTCTCCTCGTCTGAGGAGGAGGACGAAGTAGACGTTCGTTACATAACCCTAGTGTCCTATATTTAGTAATTAGCCCTAGTTCCCTATATTCTGTACTTTAGCCCTAGTTTCCTATATTTAGTTCTTTAGCCATAGTTCCCCATATTCAGTTCTTTGCCCTAGTTCCCCATATTTAGTACTTTAGCCCTAGTTCCCCATATTTAGTACTTTAGCCCTATATTTAGTACTTTAGCCCTAGTTCCCTATATGCAGATATGCAGTATTTTAGCCCTAGTTCCCTATATTCAGTACTTTAGCGCTAATTCCCAATATTTAGTACTTTAGCCATAGTTCCCCATATTCAGTTCTTTGCCCTAGTTCCCCATATTTAGTACTTTAGCCCTAGTTTCCCAATATTTAGTACTTTAGCCCTATATTGAGTATTTTAACCCTAGTCCCCTATATTTAGTACTTTAGCTCTAGTTCCCTATATTTAGTACTTTAGCCCTAGTTCCCCATATTTAGTACTTTAGCCCTAGTTTCCCAATATTTAGTACTTTAGCCCTATATTGAGTATTTTAACCCTAGTCCCCTATATTTAGTACTTTAGCCCTAGTTCCCTATATTTAGTACTTTAGCCCTAGAACCCATATTCATTATTTCAGACCTAGTTTACTATATTTAGTACTTTAGCCTTAGTTTCCTGTATTTAGTAATATCCCCTAGTTCCCTATGTTGTACTTTAGCCCTAGTTCCCTATAGTCAGTACTTTAGCCCTAGTTTCCTATATTTGATACTTTAGCCCTAGTTCCCTATGTTCAGTACTTTAGCCCTAGTTCCCTATATTTAGTTCTTTAGCCTTAGTTCCCAATATTGAGTACCTTAGCCCTAGTTTCCTATATTTAGTACTTTAGCCCTAGGTTCCTATATTTAGTACTTTAGCCCTAGTTCCCTTTATTTTAGTACTTTAGCCCTAGTTCCCTGTATTTAGTACTTTAGCCCTATATTTAGTACTTTAGCCCTAGTTCCTCATATTTAGTACTTTAGCCCTAGTTCCCTGTATTTAGTACTTTAGCCCTATATTTAGTACTTTATCCCTAGTTCCCTATATTCAGTACTTTAAACTGTCACGTTCCTGACCTGTTTTCTGTTGTTTTTGTATGTGTTAGTCGGTCAGGGCGTGAGTTTGGGTGGGCATTCTATGTTATGTGTATCTATGTTGGTTAATGGGTTACCTGATATGGTTCTCAATTAGAGGCAGGTGGTTTACGTTTCCTCTGATTGAGAACCATATTAAGGTAGGTTGTTTCACATTGTTTGTTGTGGGTGGTTGTTTCCGGTGTTTGTATGTTTGTTACCACACGGGACTGTATCGTTCGTTCGTTTGTTTGTAGTCTGTACCTGTTCGTGCGTTCTTCGTTGTATGTAAGTTCTAAGTCCAGGTCTGTCTACATTGTTTGTTGTTTTGTAGTTTGTTTAAGAGTTTTTCGTCTTCGTCAGTTTAAAAAAAAAAAAATATCATGTCAAATTACCACGCTGCATTTTGGTCATCTGATCCTTCTCTCCTCTCCTCGTCTGAGGAGGAGGACGAAGTAGACGTTCGTTACATAACCCTAGTGTACTATATTTAGTAATTAGCCCTAGTTCCCTATATTCTGTACTTTAGCCCTAGTTTCCTATATTTAGTTCTTTAGCCATAGTTCCCCATATTCAGTTCTTTGCCATAGTTCCCCATATTTAGTACTTTAGCCCTAGTTCCCCATATTTAGTACTTTAGCCCTATATTTAGTACTTTAGCCCTAGTTCCCTATATGCAGATATGCAGTATTTTAGCCCTAGTTCCCTATATTCAGTACTTTAGCGCTAATTCCCAATATTTAGTACTTTACACCTAGTTCCCTTTATTTAGTACTTTAGCCCTAGTTCCCTATATTCAGTACTTTAGCCCTAGTTCCCTATATTTAGTACTTTAGCCTTAGTTCCCTATATTTAGTACTTTAGCCCTAGTTCCCCAATATTTAGTACTTTAGCCCTAGTTCTCTATATTTAGTACTTTAGCCCTAGTTCCCTGTATTTAGTACTTTATCCCTAGTTCCCTATATTTAGTACTTTAGCCCTAGTTCCCCATATTCAGTATTTTAGCACCTAGTTCCCTTTACTTAGTAGGTTTAGCCCTAGTTCCCCATATTTAGTAATTTAGCCCTAGTTCCCCATATTTAGTATTTTAGCCCTAATTCCCAATATTTAGTACTTTAGCCCTAGTTCCCTATATTTAGTACTTTAGCCATAGTTCCCTGTATTTAGTACTTTATCCCTAGTTCCCTATATTTAGTACTTTAGACATAGTTTCCCATATTCAGTACTTTAGCTCTAGTTCCCTATATTTAGTACTTTAGCCCTAGTTCCCCATATTTAGTACTTTAGCCCTAGAACCCATATTCATTATTTCAGACCTAGTTTACTATATTTAGTACTTTAGCCTTAGTTTCCTGTATTTAGTAATATCCCCTAGTTCCCTATGTTGTACTTTAGCCCTAGTTCCCTATAGTCAGTACTTTAGCCCTAGTTTCCTATATTTGATACTTTAGCCCTAGTTCCCTATGTTCAGTACTTTAGCCCTAGTTCCCTATATTCAGTACTTTAGCCCTAGTTCCCTATATTGAGTATTTTAACCCTAGTCCCCTATATTTAGTACTTTAGCCCTAGTTTCCCAATATTTAGTACTTTAGCCCTATATTGAGTATTTTAACCCTAGTCCCCTATATTTAGTACTTTAGCTCTAGTTCCCTATATTTAGTACTTTAGCCCTAGTTCCCCATATTTAGTACTTTAGCCCTAGTTTCCCAATATTTAGTACTTTAGCCCTATATTGAGTATTTTAACCCTAGTCCCCTATATTTAGTACTTTAGCCCTAGTTCCCTATATTTAGTACTTTAGCCCTAGAACCCATATTCATTATTTCAGACCTAGTTTACTATATTTAGTACTTTAGCCTTAGTTTCCTGTATTTAGTAATATCCCCTAGTTCCCTATGTTGTACTTTAGCCCTAGTTCCATATAGTCAGTACTTTAGCCCTAGTTTCCTATATTTGATACTTTAGCCCTAGTTCCCTATGTTCAGTACTTTAGCCCTAGTTCCCTATATTTAGTTCTTTAGCCTTAGTTCCCAATATTGAGTACCTTAGCCCTAGTTTCCTATATTTAGTACTTTAGCCCTAGGTTCCTATATTTAGTACTTTAGCCCTAGTTCCCTTTATTTTAGTACTTTAGCCCTAGTTCCCTGTATTTAGTACTTTAGCCCTATATTTAGTACTTTAGCCCTAGTTCCTCATATTTAGTACTTTAGCCCTAGTTCCCTGTATTTAGTACTTTAGCCCTATATTTAGTACTTTATCCCTAGTTCCCTATATTCAGTACTTTAACCTGTCACGTTCCTGACCTGTTTTCTGTTGTTTTTGTATGTGTTAGTCGGTCAGGGCGTGAGTTTGGGTGGGCATTCTATGTTATGTGTATCTATGTTGGTTAATGGGTTACCTGATATGGTTCTCAATTAGAGGCAGGTGGTTTACGTTTCCTCTGATTGAGAACCATATTAAGGTAGGTTGTTTCACATTGTTTGTTGTGGGTGGTTGTTTCCGGTGTTTGTATGTTTGTTACCACACGGGACTGTATCGTTCGTTCGTTTGTTTGTAGTCTGTACCTGTTCGTGCGTTCTTCGTTGTATGTAAGTTCTAAGTCCAGGTCTGTCTACATTGTTTGTTGTTTTGTAGTTTGTTTAAGAGTTTTTCGTCTTCGTCAGTTTAAAAAAAAAAAAATATCATGTCAAATTACCACGCTGCATTTTGGTCATCTGATCCTTCTCTCCTCTCCTCGTCTGAGGAGGAGGACGAAGTAGACGTTCGTTACATAACCCTAGTGTACTATATTTAGTAATTAGCCCTAGTTCCCTATATTCTGTACTTTAGCCCTAGTTTCCTATATTTAGTTCTTTAGCCATAGTTCCCCATATTCAGTTCTTTGCCCTAGTTCCCCATATTTAGTACTTTAGCCCTAGTTCCCCATATTTAGTACTTTAGCCCTATATTTAGTACTTTAGCCCTAGTTCCCTATATGCAGATATGCAGTATTTTAGCCCTAGTTCCCTATATTCAGTACTTTAGCGCTAATTCCCAATATTTAGTACTTTACACCTAGTTCCCTTTATTTAGTACTTTAGCCCTAGTTCCCTATATTCAGTACTTTAGCCCTAGTTCCCTATATTTAGTACTTTAGCCTTAGTTCCCTATATTTAGTACTTTAGCCCTAGTTCCCCAATATTTAGTACTTTAGCCCTAGTTCTCTATATTTAGTACTTTAGCCCTAGTTCCCTGTATTTAGTACTTTATCCCTAGTTCCCTATATTTAGTACTTTAGCCCTAGTTCCCCATATTCAGTATTTTAGCACCTAGTTCCCTTTACTTAGTAGGTTTAGCCCTAGTTCCCCATATTTAGTAATTTAGCCCTAGTTCCCCATATTTAGTATTTTAGCCCTAATTCCCAATATTTAGTACTTTAGCCCTAGTTCCCTATATTTAGTACTTTAGCCATAGTTCCCTGTATTTAGTACTTTATCCCTAGTTCCCTATATTTAGTACTTTAGACATAGTTTCCCATATTCAGTACTTTAGCTCTAGTTCCCTATATTTAGTACTTTAGCCCTAGTTCCCCATATTTAGTACTTTAGCCCTAGAACCCATATTCATTATTTCAGACCTAGTTTACTATATTTAGTACTTTAGCCTTAGTTTCCTGTATTTAGTAATATCCCCTAGTTCCCTATGTTGTACTTTAGCCCTAGTTCCCTATAGTCAGTACTTTAGCCCTAGTTTCCTATATTTGATACTTTAGCCCTAGTTCCCTATGTTCAGTACTTTAGCCCTAGTTCCCTATATTTAGTTCTTTAGCCTTAGTTCCCAATATTGAGTACCTTAGCCCTAGTTTCCTATATTTAGTACTTTAGCCCTAGGTTCCTATATTTAGTACTTTAGCCCTAGTTCCCTTTATTTTAGTACTTTAGCCCTAGTTCCCTGTATTTAGTACTTTAGCCCTATATTTAGTACTTTAGCCCTAGTTCCTCATATTTAGTACTTTAGCCCTAGTTCCCTGTATTTAGTACTTTAGCCCTATATTTAGTACTTTATCCCTAGTTCCCTATATTCAGTACTTTAACCTGTCACGTTCCTGACCTGTTTTCTGTTTTTTTTTTATGTGTTAGTCGGTCAGGGCGTGAGTTTGGGTGGGCATTCTATGTTATGTGTATCTATGTTGGTTAATGGGTTACCTGATATGGTTCTCAATTAGAGGCAGGTGGTTTACGTTTCCTCTGATTGAGAACCATATTAAGGTAGGTTGTTTCACATTGTTTGTTGTGGGTGGTTGTTTCCGGTGTTTGTATGTTTGTTACCACACGGGACTGTATCGTTCGTTCGTTTGTTTGTAGTCTGTACCTGTTCGTGCGTTCTTCGTTGTATGTAAGTTCTAAGTCCAGGTCTGTCTACATTGTTTGTTGTTTTGTAGTTTGTTTAAGAGTTTTTCGTCTTCGTCAGTTTAAAAAAAAAATATATAATGTCAAATTACCACGCTGCATTTTGGTCATCTGATCCTTCTCTCCTCTCCTCGTCTGAGGAGGAGGACGAAGTAGACGTTCGTTACATAACCCTAGTGTCCTATATTTAGTAATTAGCCCTAGTTCCCTATATTCTGTACTTTAGCCCTAGTTTCCTATATTTAGTTCTTTAGCCATAGTTCCCCATATTCAGTTCTTTGCCCTAGTTCCCCATATTTAGTACTTTAGCCCTAGTTCCCCATATTTAGTACTTTAGCCCTATATTTAGTACTTTAGCCCTAGTTCCCTATATGCAGATATGCAGTATTTTAGCCCTAGTTCCCTATATTCAGTACTTTAGCGCTAATTCCCAATATTTAGTACTTTAGCCATAGTTCCCCATATTCAGTTCTTTGCCCTAGTTCCCCATATTTAGTACTTTAGCCCTAGTTCCCCATATTTAGTACTTTAGCCCTATATTTAGTACTTTAGCCCTAGTTCCCTATATGCAGATATGCAGTATTTTAGCCCTAGTTCCCTATATTCAGTACTTTAGCGCTAATTCCCAATATTTAGTACTTTACACCTAGTTCCCTTTATTTAGTACTTTAGCCCTAGTTCCCTATATTTAGTACTTTAGCCTTAGTTCCCTATATTTAGTACTTTAGCCCTAGTTCCCCAATATTTAGTACTTTAGCCCTAGTTCTCTATATTTAGTACTTTAGCCCTAGTTCCCTGTATTTAGTACTTTATCCCTAGTTCCCTATATTTAGTACTTTAGCCCTAGTTCCCCATATTCAGTATTTTAGCACCTAGTTCCCTTTACTTAGTAGGTTTAGCCCTAGTTCCCCATATTTAGTAATTTAGCCCTAGTTCCCCATATTTAGTATTTTAGCCCTAATTCCCAATATTTAGTACTTTAGCCCTAGTTCCCTATATTTAGTACTTTATCCCTAGTTCCCTGTATTTAGTACTTTATCCCTAGTTCCCTATATTTAGTACTTTAGACATAGTTTCCCATATTCAGTACTTTAGCTCTAGTTCCCTATATTTAGTACTTTAGCCCTAGTTCCCCATATTTAGTACTTTAGCCCTAGTTTCCCAATATTTAGTACTTTAGCCCTATATTTAGTATTTTAACCCTAGTCCCCTATATTTAGTACTTTAGCCCTAGTTCCCCATATTTAGTACTTTAGCCCTAGTTCCCTATATTTAGTACTTTAGCCCTAGAACCCATATTCATTATTTCAGACCTAGTTTACTATATTTAGTACTTTAGCCTTAGTTTCCTGTATTTAGTAATATCCCCTAGTTCCCTATGTTGCACTTTAGCCCTTGTTCCCTATAGTCAGTACTTTAGCCCTAGTTTCCTATATTTGATACTTTAGCCCTAGTTCCCTATGTTCAGTACTTTAGCCCTAGTTCCCTATATTTAGTTCTTTAGCTTTAGTTCCCAATATTGAGTACCTTAGCCCTAGTTTCCTATATTTAGTACTTTAGCCCTAGGTTCCTATATTTAGTACTTTAGCCCTAGTTCCCTTTATTTTAGTACTTTAGCCCTAGTTCCCTGTATTTAGTACTTTAGCCCTAGTTCCTCATATTTAGTACTTTAGCCCTAGTTTTCTGTATTTAGTACTTTAGCCCTATATTTAGTACTTTATCCCTAGTTCCCTATATTCAGTACTTTAACCTGTCACGTTCCTGACCTGTTTTCTGTTGTTTTTTTATGTGTTAGTCGGTCAGGGCGTGAGTTTGGGTGGGCATTCTATGTTATGTGTATCTATGTTGGTTAATGGGTTACCTGATATGGTTCTCAATTAGAGGCAGGTGGTTTACGTTTCCTCTGATTGAGAACCATATTAAGGTAGGTTGTTTCACATTGTTTGTTGTGGGTGGTTGTTTCCGGTGTTTGTATGTTTGTTACCACACGGGACTGTATCGTTCGTTTGTTTGTTTGTAGTCTGTACCTGTTCGTGCGTTCTTCGTTGTATGTAAGTTCTAAGTCCAGGTCTGTCTACATTGTTTGTTGTTTTGTAGTTTGTTTAAGAGTTTTTCGTCTTCGTCAGTTTAAAAAAAAAAAATATCATGTCAAATTACCACGCTGCATTTTGGTCATCTGATCCTTCTCTCCTCTCCTCGTCTGAGGAGGAGGACGAAGTAGACGTTCGTTACATAACCCTAGTGTCCTATATTTAGTAATTAGCCCTAGTTCCCTATATTCTGTACTTTAGCCCTAGTTTCCTATATTTAGTTCTTTAGCCATTGTTCTTTATATTTAGCACTTTATTTAGTGTGTTAGTCCTAGTTCCCTATATTTAGTGCTTTTGCCCTAGTTCCCTATATTTAGTGCTTTTGCCCTAGTTCCCTATATTTAGCGCTTTAGCCCTAGTTCCCTATATTTAGCCCTGCCAGATGATTGTGTTTGTTAGCTGTTCTCTGTCTCTGACCTCTGCTGGCTGTGCTCCTGATAGCTGTTCTCTGTCTCTGACCTCTGCTGGCTGTGCTCCTGATAGCTGTTCTCTGTCTCTGACCTCTGCTGGCTGTGCTCCTGATAGCTGTTCTCTGTCTCTGACCTCTGCTGGCTGTGCTCCTGATAGCTGTTCTCTGTCTCTGACCTCTGCTGGCTGTGCTCCTGATAGCTGTTCTCTGTCTCTGACCTCTGCTGGCTGTGCTCCTGATAACTGTTCTCTGTCTCTGACCTCTGCTGGCTGTGCTCCTGATAGCTGTTCTCTGTCTCTGACCTCTGCTGGCTGTGCTCCTGATAGCTGTTCTCTGTCTCTGACCTCTGCTGGCTGTGCTCCTGATAGCTGTTCTCTGTCTCTGACCTCTGCTGGCTGTGCTCCTGATAGCTGTTCTCTGTCTCTGACCTCTGCTGGCTGTGCTCCTGATAGCTGTTCTCTGTCTCTGACCTCTGCTGGCTGTGCTCCTGATAACTGTTCTCTGTCTCTGACCTCTGCTGGCTGTGCTCCTGATAGCTGTTCTCTGTCTCTGACCTCTGCTGGCTGTGCTCCTGATAGCTGTTCTCTGTCTCTGACCTCTGCTGGCTGTGCTCCTGATAGCTGTTCTCTGTCTCTGACCTCTGCTGGCTGTGCTCCTGATAGCTGTTCTCTGTCTCTGACCTCTGCTGGCTGTGCTCCTGATAACTGTTCTCTGTCTCTGACCTCTGCTGGCTGTGCTCCTGATAGCTGTTCTCTGTCTCTGACCTCTGCTGGCTGTGCTCCTGATAGCTGTTCTCTGTCTCTGACCTCTGCTGGCTGTGCTCCTGATAGCTGTTCTCTGTCTCTGACCTCTGCTGGCTGTGCTCCTGATAGCTGTTCTCTGTCTCTGACCTCTGCTGGCTGTGCTCCTGATAACTGTTCTCTGTCTCTGACCTCTGCTGGCTGTGCTCCTGATAGCTGTTCTCCCTCTCTGACCTCTGCTGGCTGTGCTCCTGATAGCTGTTCTCTGTCTCTGACCTCTGCTGGCTGTGCTCCTGATAGCTGTTCTCTGTCTCTGACCTCTGCTGGCTGTGCTCCTGATAGCTGTTCTCTGTCTCTGACCTCTGCTGGCTGTGCTCCTGATAGCTGTTCTCTGTCTCTGACCTCTGCTGGCTGTGCTCCTGATAGCTGTTCTCTGTCTCTGACCTCTGCTGGCTGTGCTCCTGATAGCTGTTCTCTGTCTCTGACCTCTGCTGGCTGTGCTCCTGATAGCTGTTCTCTGTCTCTGACCTCTGCTGGCTGTGCTCCTGATAGCTGTTCTCTGTCTCTGACCTCTGCTGGCTGTGCTCCTGATAACTGTTCTCTGTCTCTGACCTCTGCTGGCTGTGCTCCTGATAGCTGTTCTCTGTCTCTGACCTCTGCTGGCTGTGCTCCTGATAGCTGTTCTCTGTCTCTGACCTCTGCTGGCTGTGCTCCTGATAGCTGTTCTCTGTCTCTGACCTCTGCTGGCTGTGCTCCTGATAGCTGTTCTCTGTCTCTGACCTCTGCTGGCTGTGCTCCTGATAACTGTTCTCTGTCTCTGACCTCTGCTGGCTGTGCTCCTGATAGCTGTTCTCTGTCTCTGACCTCTGCTGGCTGTGCTCCTGATAGCTGTTCTCTGTCTCTGACCTCTGCTGGCTGTGTTCCTGATAGCTGTTCTCTGTCTCTGACCCCTGCTGGCTGTGCTCCATATACCTGTTAAATTCAATTTCAATTTATTTCAATTTAAGGGGCTTTATCGGCATGGGAAACATATGTTAACATTGCCAACGCAAGTGAAGTAGATAATAAACAAAAGGGAAATAAACAATAATAACAGTAAACATTACACTCCAAAAGAATAAAGACATTTCAAATGTCATATTATATATCTATACAGTGTTGTAACGATGTGCAATTAGTTGAATTACAAAAGGTAAAATAATTAAACATAAATATGGGTTGTATTTACAATAGTGTTTGTTCTTCACTGGTTGCCCTTTTGTTGTGGCAACACGTCACAAATCTTGGTGCTGTGATGGCACACTGTGGTATTTCACCCAATAGATATGGGAGTTTATCAAAATTTGATTTGTTTTTCCAATTCTTTGTTGGTCTGTGTGATCTAAGGGAAATAATGTGTCTCTAATATGGTCATACATTTGGCAGGAGGTTCTCTGTCTCTGACCCCTGCTGGCTGTGCTCCTGATATCTGTTAACTCTGTTAGCTAGCTAGCTCCTCTTGTGCTGCCTTTGGAAATGGGTGAGTTTTATGTTGACCACAGCCTATAGGGAAGAGTGGGGTAAGTTGAGCCATTTTCTACATTCAGCATCACCCCGTCAAGGGAAATATAGTATTCTTTCTATCAAAGATATCTACATATATTTCACAAAGTTGTGTATCCTTGGGAATTAGCAGAAGTCATTAAACATTTCAGTCTTTATTACACAATTCAACACAATCACAATCACTTTTTTGTCTTTTAATAATTTTAAGCATCTTTTAACACAGGTTTAACACCAAACAACTTTTAACATAGGCTAGGCCCTGTTGTTACCTCATATCCCAGCGATAATGCCTTGCATTACGCCTGGGAAGAAAACAGTTAAATTTACTCAACTTGTCAATGGCTCAACCATTGTCTCAAATTACCCCAAGGTCAGCATGTTAACTATATTAACCCACACTGCTACTGTATAAGAATGCACATTCATGCTAGGTTTAGGATCTCATATTGAAGCGTATAGAGACCCCAACTGATGTATAGAACAATCTTAAAATTATCTACTTTAGCTTAGATACAAGCATCATGAAACCTCTAACACAATACATTAATTAGACTTTTTGAACCTAACTTGCTTACACTTTTTCCATGTGGATTCTTCCTTCACAGACTCCATGAAATTATAACCTCTTGTATATGGTTTCCTAGAAACAAGGGTACTTCAACTTACCCCTTTGGATCAACTTACCCCTTTGGCTCAACTTACCCCTTTGGATCAACTTACCCCTTTGGATCAACTTACCCCTTTGGATCAACTTACCCCTTTGGATCAACTTACCCCTTTGGATCAACTTACCCCTTTGGCTCAACTTACCCCTTTGGCTCAACTAACCCCTTTGGATCAACTAACCCCTTTGGCTCAACTAACCCCTTTGGATCAACTAACCCCTTTGGATCAACTAACCCCTTTGGATCAACTAACCCCTTTGGCTCAACTAACCCCTTTGGCTCAACTTACCCCTTTGGATCAACTAACCCCTTTGGCTCAACTTACCCCTTTGGATCAACTAACCCCTTTGGCTCAACTTACCCCTTTGGATCAACTAACCCCTTTGGCTCAACTTACCCCTTTGGATCAACTTACCCCTTTGGCTCAACTTACCCCTTTGGCTCAACTTACCCCTTTGGATCAACCTACCCCTTTGGATCAACCTACCCCTTTGGCTCAACTAACCCCTTTGGCTCAACTAACCCCTTTGGATCAACCTACCCCTTTGGATCAACCTACCCCTTTGGCTCAACTAACCCCTTTGGCTCAACTAACCCCTTTGGCTCAACTTACCCCTTTGGATCAACTTACCCCTTTGGCTCAACTTACCCCTTTGGATCAACTTACCCCACTCTCCCATACCTACCTTCCCACTGTAACCAGGTCAGGCAGCCCACACCAACACTCCTCACCTAGCTACTAATGACTCAATGACCTGTGTACATGGCGGCGTTAACATCACATGACAGGACATCCACCACTGGTCTGGGTGAATTAATGAATGCATGAATTACCTAAGAAATCATATTTCTATCGCAATGTCATCCACGATAAGAGACATTTTGCTCCCGAACATTTATCACGTCTTAGCTATTGAAATGAATGAGTGAGAAGGTATTGAGGGTCTCGACTCTAGAGGTTGAGATTAACTGTATCCTTGTGTACTCAACTTCTTAGGGCCTTTTCATAAAACCAAAGCCCCAATCATCCTTTATGTGTGTGTGTGCAGCTATTAAAAAAACATAAAATATAGACAAACACATAGTTTTGGTGTGGATGATTCAAGAAGGGGATACAGTATGTGAAGAGGGGGATACACTATATGAAGAAGGGGATACAGTATATAAAGAGGGGGATACACTATATGAAGATGGGGATACAGTATATAAAGAGGGGGATACACTATATGAAGAAGGGGATACAGTATATAAAGAGGGGGATACACTATATGAAGAGGGGATACACTATATGAAGAGGGGATACAGTATATGAAGAGGGGGATACACTATATGAAGAGGGGGATACACTATATGAAGAAGGGGATACAGTATATAAAGAGGGGGATACACTATATGAAGAAGGGGATACAGTATATGAAGAAGGGGATACACTATATGAAGAAGGGGATACAGTATATGAAGAGGGGGCTACACTATATGAAGAAGGGGATACAGTATATGAAGAGGGGGATACAGTATATGAAGAGGGGGATACAGTATATAAAGAGGGGGATACAGTATATAAAGAGGGGGATACAGTATATGAAGAAGGGGATACAGTATATGAAGAAGGGGATACAGTATATGAAGAAGGGGATACAGTATATGAAGAGGGGGATACAGTATATGAAGAAGGGGATACAGTATATGAAGAGGGGGCTACAGTATATGAAGAGGGGGCTACAGTATATGAAGAGGGGGCTACAGTATATAAAGAGGGGGCTACAGTATATAAAGAGGGGGCTACAGTATATAAAGAGGGGGCTACAGTATATAAAGAGGGGGCTACAGTATATAAAGAGGGGGCTACAGTATATAAAGAGGGGGCTACAGTATATGAAGAGGGGGCTACAGTATATGAAGAGGGGGATACACTATATGAAGAGGGGGATACAGTATATGAAGAGGGGGATACAGTATATAAAGAGGGGGATACAGTATATAAAGAGGGGGATACAGTATATAAAGAGGGGGATACAGTATATGAAGAAGGGGATACAGTATATGAAGAGGGGGATACAGTATATGAAGAGGGGGATACAGTATATGAAGAGGGGGATACAGTATATGAAGAGGGGGCTACAGTATATGAAGAGGGGGCTACAGTATATAAAGAGGGGGCTACAGTATATAAAGAGGGGGCTACAGTATATAAAGAGGGGGCTACAGTATATAAAGAGGGGGCTACAGTATATAAAGAGGGGGCTACAGTATATAAAGAGGGGGCTACAGTATATAAAGAGGGGGCTACAGTATATGAAGAGGGGGCTACACTATATGAAGAAGGGGATACACTATATGAAGAAGGGGATACACTATATGAAGAAGGGGATACACTATATGAAGAAGGGGATACACTATATGAAGAAGGGGATACAGTATATGAAGAGGGGGATACAGTATATGAAGAGGGGGATACAGTATATGAAGAGGGGGATACAGTATATGAAGAGGGGGATACAGTATATAAAGAGGGGGATACAGTATATAAAGAGGGGGATACAGTATATAAAGAGGGGGATACAGTATATAAAGAGGGGGATACAGTATATAAAGAGGGGGATACAGTATATGAAGAGGGGGATACACTATATGAAGAGGGGGATACACTATATGAAGAAGGGGATACACTATATGAAGAAGGGGATACAGTATATGAAGATGGGGATACAGTATATGAAGATGGGGATACAGTATATAAAGAGGGGGATACACTATATAAAGAAGGGGATACAGTATATAAAGAAGGGGATACAGTATATGAAGAAGGGGATACACTATATGAAGAAGGGGATACACTATATGAAGAGGGGGATACAGTATATAAAGAGGGGGATACAGTATATGAAGAGGGGGCTACACTATATGAAGAAGGGGATACAGTATATGAAGAGGGGGATACAGTATATAAAGATGGGGATACAGTATATGAAGAAGGGGATACAGTATATGAAGAAGGGGATACAGTATATGAAGAAGGGGCTACAGTATATGAAGAGGGGGCTACAGTATATGAAGAGGGGGCTACAGTATATAAAGAGGGGGCTACAGTATATAAAGAGGGGGCTACAGTATATGAAGAGGGGGCTACAGTATATGAAGAGGGGGATACAGTATATGAAGAGAGGGATACAGTATAGGAAGAGGGGGATACAGTATATGAAGAGGGGGATACAGTATATGAAGAGGGGAGATAGTGTATGTAAAGAGGGGGGGCTTTAGTATTTTTTGATTTAATAAATTTTTTACCTTTATTTAACTAGGCAAGTCAGTTTAGAAAAAAATCTTAGTTTCAGTGACGACCTAGGAACAGTAGGCTACCTGCCGCCCCATATGTATGCTGTATGTGTGCTGGTTAAATAGTATTTTTAGTGTTGAACGAGAAGAAAATATGCGTCTGCTTTCCTGATGACATGAAAAGTCTCTTTTCCCCTTTGTCCTGTTTGTGTCGATGAAAATCAATTGAAGATTCGAAATGTGTGAAGTTGAAAAGCATTCTTCCAAGAAGTCAAACTGCACTTTTCACATTTGACTTCAAAAACCAATAACACAAGTTCTCAGAGTCAGCAAAACGCCATTAATTTCCTGGAGGTCGGCATTTCTCCTTCATCTGTCCAGTAGTTGGTCAGGTAGCCATGAACATGAACACCCACACAGACCTCCTACATTAACACCTCCCCCTCAGTTATCATATTTCCACTTTGCATCTATAGTTCCTCAACAACCCCACTGTAGATATCAAATTACCAGGAAGAATGATTGGTATGCTTCACTAGGTGAACAGGAAGACTGGTTGGTATGCAACACTAGATTAACAGGAAGACTGATTGGTATGCTTCACTAGGTGAACAGGAAGACTGGTTGGTATGCAACACTAGATTAACAGGAAGACTGATTGGTATGCAACACTAGATTAACAGGAAGACTGATTGGTATGCTACACTAGATTAACAGGAAGACTGATTGGTATGCTACACTAGATTAACAGGAAGACTGATTGGTATGCTACACTAGATTAACAGGAAGACTGATTGGTATGCTATGCTAGGCCAAAGCTAATGTTGCTTGGAGCAGGTCTGTAGCCTCTGGTTAGTTAGATGGTCAGGAGACTGAGGACCTGTCATGTGGTTAGTTAGATGGTCAGGAGACTGAGGACCTGTTATCTGGTTAGTTAGATGGTCAGGAGACTGAGGACCTGTTATCTGGTTAGTTAGATGGTCAGGAGACTGAGGACCTGTTATCTGGTTAGTTAGATGGTCAGGAGACTGGGGACCTGTTATCTGGTTAGTTAGATGGTCAGGCGACTGAGGACCTGTCGTCTGGTTAGTTAGATGGTCAGGAGACTGAGGACCTGTTATCTGGTTAGTTAGATGGTCAGGAGACTGAGGACCTGTTATCTGGTTAGTTAGATGGTCAGGAGACTGAGGACCTGTCGTCTGGTTAGTTAGATGGTCAGGAGACTGAGGACCTGTTATCTGGTTAGTTAGATGGTCAGGAGACTGAGGACCTGTTATCTGGTTAGTTAGATGGTCAGGAGACTGAGGACCTGTCGTCTGGTTAGTTAGATGGTCAGGAGACTGAGGACCTGTCGTCTGGTTAGTTAGATGGTCAGGAGACTGAGGACCTGTTTTCTGGTTAGTTAGATGGTCAGGAGACTGGGGACCTGTCGTCTGGTTGGTTAGATGGTCAGGAGACTGAGGACCTGTTGTCTGGTTAGTTAGATGGTCAGGAGACTGAGGACCTGTTATCTGGTTAGTTAGATGGTCAGGAGACTGAGGACCTGTTATCTGGTTAGTTAGATGGTCAGGAGACTGAGGACCTGTCGTCTGGTTAGTTAGATGGTCAGGAGACTGAGGACCTGTCGTCTGGTTAGTTAGATGGTCAGGAGACTGAGTACCTGTCGTCTGGTTAGTTAGATGGTCAGGAGACTGAGGACCTGTCATCTGGTTAGTTAGATGGTCAGGAGACTGAGGACCTGTCGTCTGGTTAGTTAGATGGTCAGGAGACTGAGGACCTGTCGTCTGGTTAGTTAGATGGTCAGGAGACTGAGGACCTGTCGTCTGGTTAGTTAGATGGTCAGGAGACTGAGGACCTGTCGTCTGGTTAGTTAGATGGTCAGGAGACTGAGGACCTGTCGTCTGGTTAATTAGATGGTCAGGAGACTGAGGACCTGTCGTCTGGTTAGTTAGATGGTCAGGAGACTGAGGACCTGTCGTCTGGTTAGTTAGATGGTCAGGAGACTGAGGACCTGTCGTCTAGTTAGTTAGATGGTCAGGAGACTGAGGACCTGTCGTCTGGTTAGTTAGATGGTCAGGAGACTGAGGACCTGTTGTCTGGTTAGTTAGATGGTCAGGAGACTGAGGACCTGTTATCTGGTTAGTTAGATGGTCAGGAGACTGAGGACCTGTTATCTGGTTAGTTAGATGGTCAGGAGAGAGAGGACCTGTTGTCTGGTTAGTTAGATGGTCAGGAGACTGGGGACCTGTTATCTGGTTAGTTAGATGGTCAGGAGACTGAGGACCTGTCGTCTGGTTAGTTAGATGGTCAGGAGACTGAGGACCTGTCGTCTGGTTAGTTAGATGGTCAGGAGACTGAGGACCTGTTATCTGGTTAGTTAGATGGTCAGGAGACTGAGGACCTGATGTCTGGTTAGTTAGATGGTCAGGAGACTGAGGACCTGTCGTCTGGTTAGTTAGATGGTCAGGAGACTGAGGACCTGTTATCTGGTTAGTTAGATGGTCAGGAGACTGAGGACCTGTCATCTGGTTAGTTAGATGGTCAGGAGACTGAGGACCTGTCATCTGGTTAGTTAGATGGTCAGGAGACTGAGGACCTGTCGTCTGGTTAGTTAGATGGTCAGGAGACTGAGGACCTGTTGTCTGGTTAGTTAGATGGTCAGGAGACTGAGGACCTGTCGTCTGGTTAGTTAGATGGTCAGGAGACTGAGGACCTGTTATCTGGTTAGTTAGATGGTCAGGAGACTGAGGACCTGTTATCTGGTTAGTTAGATGGTCAGGAGACTGAGGACCTGTCGTCTGGTTAGTTAGATGGTCAGGAGACTGAGGACCTGTTATCTGGTTAGTTAGATGGTCAGGAGACTGAGGACCTGTCATCTGGTTAGTTAGATGGTCAGGAGACTGAGGACCTGTCATCTGGTTAGTTAGATGGTCAGGAGACTGAGGACCTGTCGTCTGGTTAGTTAGATGGTCAGGAGACTGAGGACCTGTTGTCTGGTTAGTTAGATGGTCAGGAGACTGAGGACCTGTCGTCTGGTTAGTTAGATGGTCAGGAGACTGAGGACCTGTTATCTGGTTAGTTAGATGGTCAGGAGACTGAGGACCTGTTATCTGGTTAGTTAGATGGTCAGGAGACTGAGGACCTGTCGTCTGGTTAGTTAGATGGTCAGGAGACTGAGGACCTGTTATCTGGTTAGTTAGATGGTCAGGAGACTGAGGACCTGTTTTCTGGTTAGTTAGATGGTCAGGAGACTGAGGACCTGTCGTCTGGTTGGTTAGATGGTCAGGAGACTGAGTACCTGTCGTCTGGTTAGTTAGATGGTCAGGAGACTGAGGACCTGTCGTCTGGTTAGTTAGATGGTCAGGAGACTGAGGACCTGTCGTCTGGTTAGTTAGATGGTCAGGAGACTGAGGACCTGTCGTCTGGTTAATTAGATGGTCAGGAGACTGAGGACCTGTTATCTGGTTAGTTAGATGGTCAGGAGACTGAGGACCTGTTATCTGGTTAGTTAGATGGTCAGGAGAGAGAGGACCTGTTGTCTGGTTAGTTAGATGGTCAGGAGACTGAGGACCTGTTATCTGGTTAGTTTGATGGTCAGGAGACTGAGGACCTGTCGTCTGGTTAGTTAGATGGTCAGGAGACTGAGGACCTGTTATCTGGTTAGTTAGATGGTCAGGAGACTGAGGACCTGTTATCTGGTTAGTTAGATGGTCAGGAGACTGAGGACCTGTCGTCTGGTTAGTTAGATGGTCAGGAGACTGAGGACCTGTCGTCTGGTTAGTTAGATGGTCAGGAGACTGAGGACCTGTTATCTGGTGAGTTAGATGGTCAGGAGACTGAGGACCTGTTATCTGGTTAGTTAGATGGTCAGGAGACTGAGGACCTGTTATCTGGTTAGTTAGATGGTCAGGAGACTGAGGACCTGATGTCTGGTTAGTTAGATGGTCAGGAGACTGAGGACCTGTCGTCTGGTTAGTTAGATGGTCAGGAGACTGAGGACCTGTCATCTGGTTAGTTAGATGGTCAGGAGACTGAGGACCTGTTATCTGGTTAGTTAGATGGTCAGGAGACTGAGGACCTGTCGTCTGGTTAGTTAGATGGTCAGGAGACTGAGGACCTGCCGTCTGGTTAGTTAGATGGTCAGGAGACTGAGGACCTGTCGTCTGGTTAATTAGATGGTCAGGAGACTGAGGACCTGTCGTCTGGTTAGTTAGATGGTCAGGAGACTGAGGACCTGTCGTCTGGTTAGTTAGATGGTCAGGAGACTGAGGACCTGTCGTCTAGTTAGTTAGATGGTCAGGAGACTGAGGACCTGTCGTCTGGTTAGTTAGATGGTCAGGAGACTGAGGACCTGTTATCTGGTTAGTTAGATGGTCAGGAGACTGAGGACCTGTTATCTGGTTAGTTAGATGGTCAGGAGACTGAGGACCTGTTATCTGGTTAGTTAGATGGTCAGGAGAGAGAGGACCTGTTGTCTGGTTAGTTAGATGGTCAGGAGACTGAGGACCTGTTATCTGGTTAGTTTGATGGTCAGGAGACTGAGGACCTGTCGTCTGGTTAGTTAGATGGTCAGGAGACTGAGGACCTGTTATCTGGTTAGTTAGATGGTCAGGAGACTGAGGACCTGTTATCTGGTTAGTTAGATGGTCAGGAGACTGAGGACCTGTCGTCTGGTTAGTTAGATGGTCAGGAGACTGAGGACCTGTCGTCTGGTTAGTTAGATGGTCAGGAGACTGAGGACCTGTCGTCTGGTTAGTTAGATGGTCAGGAGACTGAGGACCTGTTGTCTGGTTAGTTAGATGGTCAGGAGACTGAGGACCTGATGTCTGGTTAGTTAGATGGTCAGGAGACTGAGGACCTGTCGTCTGGTTAGTTAGATGGTCAGGAGACTGAGGACCTGTCGTCTGGTTAGTTAGATGGTCAGGAGACTGAGGACCTGTCGTCTGGTTAGTTAGATGGTCAGGAGACTGAGGACCTGTTATCTGGTTAGTTAGATGGTCAGGAGACTGAGGACCTGTCGTCTGGTTAGTTAGATGGTCAGGAGACTGAGGACCTGCCGTCTGGTTAGTTAGATGGTCAGGAGACTGAGGACCTGTCATCTGGTTAGTTAGATGGTCAGGAGACTGTGGACCTGTCGTCTGGTTAGTTAGATGGTCAGGAGACTGAGGACCTGCCGTCTGGTTAGTTAGATGGTCAGGAGACTGAGGACCTGTCGTCTGGTTAGTTAGATGGTCAGGAGACTGAGGACCTGTCGTCTGGTTAGTTAGATGGTCAGGAGACTGAGGACCTGTCGTCTGGTTAGTTAGATGGTCAGGAGACTGAGGACCTGTCGTCTGGTTAGTTAGATGGTCAGGAGACTGAGGACCTGTTATCTGGTTAGTTAGATGGTCAGGAGACTGAGGACCTGTTTTCTGGTTAGTTAGATGGTCAGGAGACTGAGGACCTGTTTTCTGGTTAGTTAGATGGTCAGGAGACTGAGGACCTGTCGTCTGGTTGGTTAGATGGTCAGGAGACTGAGTACCTGTCGTCTGGTTAGTTAGATGGTCAGGAGACTGAGGACCTGTCGTCTGGTTAGTTAGATGGTCAGGAGACTGAGGACCTGTCGTCTGGTTAGTTAGATGGTCAGGAGACTGAGGACCTGTCATCTGGTTAGTTAGATGGTCAGGAGACTGAGGACCTGTCGTCTGGTTAGTTAGATGGTCAGGAGACTGAGGACCTGTCGTCTGGTTAGTTAGATGGTCAGGAGACTGAGGACCTGTTATCTGGTTAGTTAGATGGTCAGGAGACTGAGGACCTGTCGTCTGGTTAGTTAGATGGTCAGGAGACTGAGGACCTGCCGTCTGGTTAGTTAGATGGTCAGGAGACTGAGGACCTGTTATCTGGTTAGTTAGATGGTCAGGAGACTGTGGACCTGTCGTCTGGTTAGTTAGATGGTCAGGAGACTGAGGACCTGCCGTCTGGTTAGTTAGATGGTCAGGAGACTGAGGACCTGTCGTCTGGTTAGTTAGATGGTCAGGAGACTGAGGACCTGTCGTCTGGTTAGTTAGATGGTCAGGAGACTGAGGACCTGTCGTCTGGTTAGTTAGATGGTCAGGAGACTGAGGACCTGTCGTCTGGTTAGTTAGATGGTCAGGAGACTGAGGACCTGTCGTCTGGTTAGTTAGATGGTCAGGAGACTGAGGACCTGTCGTCTGGTTAGTTAGATGGTCAGGAGACTGAGGACCTGTCGTCTGGTTAGTTAGATGGTCAGGAGACTGAGGACCTGTCGTCTGGTTAGTTAGATGGTCAGGAGACTGAGGACCTGTCGTCTGGTTAGTTAGATGGTCAGGAGACTGAGGACCTGTTGTCTGGTTAGTTAGATGGTCAGGAGACTGAGGACCTGTCATCTGGTTAGTTAGATGGTCAGGAGACTGAGGACCTGTCGTCTGGTTAGTTAGATGGTCAGGAGACTGAGGACCTGTTATCTGGTTAGTTAGATGGTCAGGAGACTGAGAACCTGTCGTCTGGTTAGTTAGATGGTCAGGAGACTGAGGACCTGTTATCTGGTTAGTTAGATGGTCAGGAGACTGAGGACCTGTCGTCTGGTTAGTTAGATGGTCAGGAGACTGAGGACCTGTTATCTGGTGAGTTAGATGGTCAGGAGACTGAGGACCTGTTATCTGGTTAGTTAGATGGTCAGGAGACTGAGGACCTGTTATCTGGTTAGTTAGATGGTCAGGAGACTGAGGACCTGATGTCTGGTTAGTTAGATGGTCAGGAGACTGAGGACCTGTCGTCTGGTTAGTTAGATGGTCAGGAGACTGAGGACCTGTTATCTGGTTAGTTAGATGGTCAGGAGACTGAGGACCTGTCGTCTGGTTAGTTAGATGGTCAGGAGACTGAGGACCTGTCGTCTGGTTAGTTAGATGGTCAGGAGACTGAGGACCTGTTATCTGGTTAGTTAGATGGTCAGGAGACTGAGGACCTGTCGTCTGGTTAGTTAGATGGTCAGGAGACTGAGGACCTGTCGTCTGGTTAGTTAGATGGTCAGGAGACTGAGGACCTGTTTTCTGGTTAGTTAGATGGTCAGGAGACTGGGGACCTGTCGTCTGGTTGGTTAGATGGTCAGGAGACTGAGGACCTGTTGTCTGGTTAGTTAGATGGTCAGGAGACTGAGGACCTGTTATCTGGTTAGTTAGATGGTCAGGAGACTGAGGACCTGTTATCTGGTTAGTTAGATGGTCAGGAGACTGAGGACCTGTCGTCTGGTTAGTTAGATGGTCAGGAGACTGAGGACCTGTCGTCTGGTTAGTTAGATGGTCAGGAGACTGAGTACCTGTCGTCTGGTTAGTTAGATGGTCAGGAGACTGAGGACCTGTCATCTGGTTAGTTAGATGGTCAGGAGACTGAGGACCTGTCGTCTGGTTAGTTAGATGGTCAGGAGACTGAGGACCTGTCGTCTGGTTAGTTAGATGGTCAGGAGACTGAGGACCTGTCGTCTGGTTAGTTAGATGGTCAGGAGACTGAGGACCTGTCGTCTGGTTAGTTAGATGGTCAGGAGACTGAGGACCTGTCGTCTGGTTAATTAGATGGTCAGGAGACTGAGGACCTGTCGTCTGGTTAGTTAGATGGTCAGGAGACTGAGGACCTGTCGTCTGGTTAGTTAGATGGTCAGGAGACTGAGGACCTGTCGTCTAGTTAGTTAGATGGTCAGGAGACTGAGGACCTGTCGTCTGGTTAGTTAGATGGTCAGGAGACTGAGGACCTGTTGTCTGGTTAGTTAGATGGTCAGGAGACTGAGGACCTGTTATCTGGTTAGTTAGATGGTCAGGAGACTGAGGACCTGTTATCTGGTTAGTTAGATGGTCAGGAGAGAGAGGACCTGTTGTCTGGTTAGTTAGATGGTCAGGAGACTGGGGACCTGTTATCTGGTTAGTTAGATGGTCAGGAGACTGAGGACCTGTCGTCTGGTTAGTTAGATGGTCAGGAGACTGAGGACCTGTTGTCTGGTTAGTTAGATGGTCAGGAGACTGAGGACCTGTCGTCTGGTTAGTTAGATGGTCAGGAGACTGAGGACCTGTTATCTGGTTAGTTAGATGGTCAGGAGACTGAGGACCTGTTATCTGGTTAGTTAGATGGTCAGGAGACTGAGGACCTGTCGTCTGGTTAGTTAGATGGTCAGGAGACTGAGGACCTGTTATCTGGTTAGTTAGATGGTCAGGAGACTGTGGACCTGTCGTCTGGTTAGTTAGATGGTCAGGAGACTGAGGACCTGCCGTCTGGTTAGTTAGATGGTCAGGAGACTGAGGACCTGTCGTCTGGTTAGTTAGATGGTCAGGAGACTGAGGACCTGTCGTCTGGTTAGTTAGATGGTCAGGAGACTGAGGACCTGTCGTCTGGTTAGTTAGATGGTCAGGAGACTGAGGACCTGTCGTCTGGTTAGTTAGATGGTCAGGAGACTGAGGACCTGTCGTCTGGTTAGTTAGATGGTCAGGAGACTGAGGACCTGTCGTCTGGTTAGTTAGATGGTCAGGAGACTGAGGACCTGTCGTCTGGTTAGTTAGATGGTCAGGAGACTGAGGACCTGTCGTCTGGTTAGTTAGATGGTCAGGAGACTGAGGACCTGTCGTCTGGTTAGTTAGATGGTCAGGAGACTGAGGACCTGTTGTCTGGTTAGTTAGATGGTCAGGAGACTGAGGACCTGTCATCTGGTTAGTTAGATGGTCAGGAGACTGAGGACCTGTCGTCTGGTTAGTTAGATGGTCAGGAGACTGAGGACCTGTTATCTGGTTAGTTAGATGGTCAGGAGACTGAGAACCTGTCGTCTGGTTAGTTAGATGGTCAGGAGACTGAGGACCTGTTATCTGGTTAGTTAGATGGTCAGGAGACTGAGGACCTGTCGTCTGGTTAGTTAGATGGTCAGGAGACTGAGGACCTGTTATCTGGTGAGTTAGATGGTCAGGAGACTGAGGACCTGTTATCTGGTTAGTTAGATGGTCAGGAGACTGAGGACCTGTTATCTGGTTAGTTAGATGGTCAGGAGACTGAGGACCTGATGTCTGGTTAGTTAGATGGTCAGGAGACTGAGGACCTGTCGTCTGGTTAGTTAGATGGTCAGGAGACTGAGGACCTGTTATCTGGTTAGTTAGATGGTCAGGAGACTGAGGACCTGTCATCTGGTTAGTTAGATGGTCAGGAGACTGAGGACCTGTCATCTGGTTAGTTAGATGGTCAGGAGACTGAGGACCTGTCGTCTGGTTAGTTAGATGGTCAGGAGACTGAGGACCTGTTATCTGGTTAGTTAGATGGTCAGGAGACTGAGGACCTGTCGTCTGGTTAGTTAGATGGTCAGGAGACTGAGGACCTGTCGTCTGGTTAGTTAGATGGTCAGGAGACTGAGGACCTGTTATCTGGTTAGTTAGATGGTCAGGAGACTGAGGACCTGTCGTCTGGTTAGTTAGATGGTCAGGAGACTGAGGACCTGTCGTCTGGTTAGTTAGATGGTCAGGAGACTGAGGACCTGTTATCTGGTTAGTTAGATGGTCAGGAGACTGAGGACCTGTTATCTGGTTAGTTAGATGGTCAGGAGACTGAGGACCTGTCGTCTGGTTAGTTAGATGGTCAGGAGACTGAGGACCTGCCGTCTGGTTAGTTAGATGGTCAGGAGACTGAGGACCTGTCGTCTGGTTAGTTAGATGGTCAGGAGACTGTGGACCTGTCGTCTGGTTAGTTAGATGGTCAGGAGACTGAGGACCTGCCGTCTGGTTAGTTAGATGGTCAGGAGACTGAGGACCTGTCGTCTGGTTAGTTAGATGGTCAGGAGACTGAGGACCTGTCGTCTGGTTAGTTAGATGGTCAGGAGACTGAGGACCTGTCGTCTGGTTAGTTAGATGGTCAGGAGACTGAGGACCTGTCGTCTGGTTAGTTAGATGGTCAGGAGACTGAGGACCTGTTATCTGGTTAGTTAGATGGTCAGGAGACTGAGGACCTGTTTTCTGGTTAGTTAGATGGTCAGGAGACTGAGGACCTGTCGTCTGGTTAGTTAGATGGTCAGGAGACTGAGGACCTGTCGTCTGGTTAGTTAGATGGTCAGGAGACTGAGGACCTGTCGTCTAGTTAGTTAGATGGTCAGGAGACTGAGGACCTGTCGTCTGGTTAGTTAGATGGTCAGGAGACTGAGGACCTGTCGTCTAGTTAGTTAGATGGTCAGGAGACTGAGGACCTGTCGTCTGGTTAGTTAGATGGTCAGGAGACTGAGGACCTGTTATCTGGTTAGTTAGATGGTCAGGAGACTGAGGACCTGTTATCTGGTTAGTTAGATGGTCAGGAGACTGAGGACCTGTTATCTGGTTAGTTAGATGGTCAGGAGAGAGAGGACCTGTTGTCTGGTTAGTTAGATGGTCAGGAGACTGAGGACCTGTTATCTGGTTAGTTTGATGGTCAGGAGACTGAGGACCTGTCGTCTGGTTAGTTAGATGGTCAGGAGACTGAGGACCTGTCGTCTGGTTAGTTAGATGGTCAGGAGACTGAGGACCTGTCGTCTGGTTAGTTAGATGGTCAGGAGACTGAGGACCTGTCGTCTGGTTAGTTAGATGGTCAGGAGACTGAGGACCTGTCGTCTGGTTAGTTAGATGGTCAGGAGACTGAGGACCTGTCGTCTGGTTAGTTAGATGGTCAGGAGACTGAGGACCTGTTGTCTGGTTAGTTAGATGGTCAGGAGACTGAGGACCTGTCATCTGGTTAGTTAGATGGTCAGGAGACTGAGGACCTGTCGTCTGGTTAGTTAGATGGTCAGGAGACTGAGGACCTGTTATCTGGTTAGTTAGATGGTCAGGAGACTGAGAACCTGTCGTCTGGTTAGTTAGATGGTCAGGAGACTGAGGACCTGTTATCTGGTTAGTTAGATGGTCAGGAGACTGAGGACCTGTCGTCTGGTTAGTTAGATGGTCAGGAGACTGAGGACCTGTCGTCTGGTTAGTTAGATGGTCAGGAGACTGAGGACCTGTTATCTGGTTAGTTAGATGGTCAGGAGACTGAGGACCTGTTATCTGGTTAGTTAGATGGTCAGGAGACTGAGGACCTGTCGTCTGGTTAGTTAGATGGTCAGGAGACTGAGGACCTGCCGTCTGGTTAGTTAGATGGTCAGGAGACTGAGGACCTGCCGTCTGGTTAGTTAGATGGTCAGGAGACTGAGGACCTGTCGTCTGGTTAGTTAGATGGTCAGGAGACTGAGGACCTGCCGTCTGGTTAGTTAGATGGTCAGGAGACTGAGGACCTGTCGTCTGGTTAGTTAGATGGTCAGGAGACTGAGGACCTGTCGTCTGGTTAGTTAGATGGTCAGGAGACTGAGGACCTGTCGTCTGGTTAGTTAGATGGTCAGGAGACTGAGGACCTGTCGTCTGGTTAGTTAGATGGTCAGGAGACTGAGGACCTGTCGTCTGGTTAGTTAGATGGTCAGGAGACTGAGGACCTGTTGTCTGGTTAGTTAGATGGTCAGGAGACTGAGGACCTGTCATCTGGTTAGTTAGATGGTCAGGAGACTGAGGACCTGTCGTCTGGTTAGTTAGATGGTCAGGAGACTGAGGACCTGTTATCTGGTTAGTTAGATGGTCAGGAGACTGAGGACCTGTCGTCTGGTTAGTTAGATGGTCAGGAGACTGAGGACCTGTTATCTGGTTAGTTAGATGGTCAGGAGACTGAGGACCTGTTATCTGGTTAGTTAGATGGTCAGGAGACTGAGGACCTGTCGTCTGGTTAGTTAGATGGTCAGGAGACTGAGGACCTGTCGTCTGGTTAGTTAGATGGTCAGGAGACTGAGGACCTGTTATCTGGTTAGTTAGATGGTCAGGAGACTGAGGACCTGTTATCTGGTTAGTTAGATGGTCAGGAGACTGAGGACCTGTCGTCTGGTTAGTTAGATGGTCAGGAGACTGAGGACCTGCCGTCTGGTTAGTTAGATGGTCAGGAGACTGAGGACCTGCCGTCTGGTTAGTTAGATGGTCAGGAGACTGAGGACCTGTCGTCTGGTTAGTTAGATGGTCAGGAGACTGAGGACCTGCCGTCTGGTTAGTTAGATGGTCAGGAGACTGAGGACCTGTCGTCTGGTTAGTTAGATGGTCAGGAGACTGAGGACCTGTCGTCTGGTTAGTTAGATGGTCAGGAGACTGAGGACCTGTCGTCTGGTTAGTTAGATGGTCAGGAGACTGAGGACCTGTCGTCTGGTTAGTTAGATGGTCAGGAGACTGAGGACCTGTCGTCTGGTTAGTTAGATGGTCAGGAGACTGAGGACCTGTCGTCTGGTTAGTTAGATGGTCAGGAGACTGAGGACCTGCCGTCTGGTTAGTTAGATGGTCAGGAGACTGAGGACCTGCCGTCTGGTTAGTTAGATGGTCAGGAGACTGAGGACCTGTTATCTGGTTAGTTAGATGGTCAGGAGACTGTGGACCTGTCGTCTGGTTAGTTAGATGGTCAGGAGACTGAGGACCTGCCGTCTGGTTAGTTAGATGGTCAGGAGACTGAGGACCTGTCGTCTGGTTAGTTAGATGGTCAGGAGACTGAGGACCTGTCGTCTGGTTAGTTAGATGGTCAGGAGACTGAGGACCTGTCGTCTGGTTAGTTAGATGGTCAGGAGACTGAGGACCTGTCGTCTGGTTAGTTAGATGGTCAGGAGACTGAGGACCTGTTGTCTGGTTAGTTAGATGGTCAGGAGACTGAGGACCTGTCATCTGGTTAGTTAGATGGTCAGGAGACTGAGGACCTGTCGTCTGGTTAGTTAGATGGTCAGGAGACTGAGGACCTGTCGTCTGGTTAGTTAGATGGTCAGGAGACTGAGGACCTGTCGTCTGGTTAGTTAGATGGTCAGGAGACTGAGGACCTGTCGTCTGGTTAGTTAGATGGTCAGGAGACTGAGGACCTGTTATCTGGTTAGTTAGATGGTCAGGAGACTGAGGACCTGTCGTCTGGTTAGTTAGATGGTCAGGAGACTGAGGACCTGTTATCTGGTTAGTTAGATGGTCAGGAGACTGAGGACCTGTTATCTGGTTAGTTAGATGGTCAGGAGACTGAGGACCTGTCGTCTGGTTAGTTAGATGGTCAGGAGACTGAGGACCTGTCGTCTGGTTAGTTAGATGGTCAGGAGACTGAGGACCTGTTATCTGGTTAGTTAGATGGTCAGGAGACTGAGGACCTGTTATCTGGTTAGTTAGATGGTCAGGAGACTGAGGACCTGTCGTCTGGTTAGTTAGATGGTCAGGAGACTGAGGACCTGCCGTCTGGTTAGTTAGATGGTCAGGAGACTGAGGACCTGCCGTCTGGTTAGTTAGATGGTCAGGAGACTGAGGACCTGTCGTCTGGTTAGTTAGATGGTCAGGAGACTGAGGACCTGCCGTCTGGTTAGTTAGATGGTCAGGAGACTGAGGACCTGTCGTCTGGTTAGTTAGATGGTCAGGAGACTGAGGACCTGTCGTCTGGTTAGTTAGATGGTCAGGAGACTGAGGACCTGTCGTCTGGTTAGTTAGATGGTCAGGAGACTGAGGACCTGTCGTCTGGTTAGTTAGATGGTCAGGAGACTGTGGACCTGTCGTCTGGTTAGTTAGATGGTCAGGAGACTGAGGACCTGCCGTCTGGTTAGTTAGATGGTCAGGAGACTGAGGACCTGTCGTCTGGTTAGTTAGATGGTCAGGAGACTGAGGACCTGCCGTCTGGTTAGTTAGATGGTCAGGAGACTGAGGACCTGTTATCTGGTTAGTTAGATGGTCAGGAGATTGTGGACCTGTCGTCTGGTTAGTTAGATGGTCAGGAGACTGAGGACCTGCCGTCTGGTTAGTTAGATGGTCAGGAGACTGAGGACCTGTCGTCTGGTTAGTTAGATGGTCAGGAGACTGAGGACCTGTCGTCTGGTTAGTTAGATGGTCAGGAGACTGAGGACCTGTCGTCTGGTTAGTTAGATGGTCAGGAGACTGAGGACCTGTTGTCTGGTTAGTTAGATGGTCAGGAGACTGAGGACCTGTCATCTGGTTAGTTAGATGGTCAGGAGACTGAGGACCTGTCGTCTGGTTAGTTAGATGGTCAGGAGACTGAGGACCTGTTATCTGGTTAGTTAGATGGTCAGGAGACTGAGGACCTGTCGTCTGGTTAGTTAGATGGTCAGGAGACTGAGGACCTGTTATCTGGTTAGTTAGATGGTCAGGAGACTGAGGACCTGTTATCTGGTTAGTTAGATGGTCAGGAGACTGAGGACCTGCCGTCTGGTTAGTTAGATGGTCAGGAGACTGAGGACCTGTCGTCTGGTTAGTTAGATGGTCAGGAGACTGAGGACCTGTCGTCTGGTTAGTTAGATGGTCAGGAGACTGAGGACCTGTCGTCTGGTTAGTTAGATGGTCAGGAGACTGAGGACCTGTCGTCTGGTTAGTTAGATGGTCAGGAGACTGAGGACCTGTCGTCTGGTTAGTTAGATGGTCAGGAGACTGAGGACCTGCCGTCTGGTTAGTTAGATGGTCAGGAGACTGAGGACCTGCCGTCTGGTTAGTTAGATGGTCAGGAGACTGAGGACCTGTTATCTGGTTAGTTAGATGGTCAGGAGACTGTGGACCTGTCGTCTGGTTAGTTAGATGGTCAGGAGACTGAGGACCTGCCGTCTGGTTAGTTAGATGGTCAGGAGACTGAGGACCTGTCGTCTGGTTAGTTAGATGGTCAGGAGACTGAGGACCTGTCGTCTGGTTAGTTAGATGGTCAGGAGACTGAGGACCTGTCGTCTGGTTAGTTAGATGGTCAGGAGACTGAGGACCTGTTGTCTGGTTAGTTAGATGGTCAGGAGACTGAGGACCTGTCATCTGGTTAGTTAGATGGTCAGGAGACTGAGGACCTGTCATCTGGTTAGTTAGATGGTCAGGAGACTGAGGACCTGTCGTCTGGTTAGTTAGATGGTCAGGAGACTGAGGACCTGTCGTCTGGTTAGTTAGATGGTCAGGAGACTGAGGACCTGTCGTCTGGTTAGTTAGATGGTCAGGAGACTGAGGACCTGTTGTCTGGTTAGTTAGATGGTCAGGAGACTGAGGACCTGTCGTCTGGTTAGTTAGATGGTCAGGAGACTGAGGACCTGTTATCTGGTTAGTTAGATGGTCAGGAGACTGAGGACCTGTCGTCTGGTTAGTTAGATGGTCAGGAGACTGAGGACCTGTTATCTGGTTAGTTAGATGGTCAGGAGACTGAGGACCTGTTATCTGGTTAGTTAGATGGTCAGGAGACTGAGGACCTGTCGTCTGGTTAGTTAGATGGTCAGGAGACTGAGGACCTGTCGTCTGGTTAGTTAGATGGTCAGGAGACTGAGGACCTGTTATCTGGTTAGTTAGATGGTCAGGAGACTGAGGACCTGTTATCTGGTTAGTTAGATGGTCAGGAGACTGAGGACCTGTCGTCTGGTTAGTTAGATGGTCAGGAGACTGAGGACCTGCCGTCTGGTTAGTTAGATGGTCAGGAGACTGAGGACCTGCCGTCTGGTTAGTTAGATGGTCAGGAGACTGAGGACCTGTCGTCTGGTTAGTTAGATGGTCAGGAGACTGAGGACCTGCCGTCTGGTTAGTTAGATGGTCAGGAGACTGAGGACCTGTCGTCTGGTTAGTTAGATGGTCAGGAGACTGAGGACCTGTCGTCTGGTTAGTTAGATGGTCAGGAGACTGAGGACCTGTCGTCTGGTTAGTTAGATGGTCAGGAGACTGAGGACCTGTCGTCTGGTTAGTTAGATGGTCAGGAGACTGAGGACCTGTCGTCTGGTTAGTTAGATGGTCAGGAGACTGAGGACCTGTCATCTGGTTAGTTAGATGGTCAGGAGACTGAGGACCTGTCGTCTGGTTAGTTAGATGGTCAGGAGACTGAGGACCTGTCGTCTGGTTAGTTAGATGGTCAGGAGACTGAGGACCTGTCGTCTGGTTAGTTAGATGGTCAGGAGACTGAGGACCTGCCGTCTGGTTAGTTAGATGGTCAGGAGACTGAGGACCTGTCGTCTGGTTAGTTAGATGGTCAGGAGACTGAGGACCTGTCGTCTGGTTAGTTAGATGGTCAGGAGACTGAGGACCTGTCGTCTGGTTAGTTAGATGGTCAGGAGACTGAGGACCTGTCGTCTGGTTAGTTAGATGGTCAGGAGACTGAGGACCTGTCGTCTGGTTAGTTAGATGGTCAGGAGACTGAGGACCTGTTATCTGTGCAGGTGTTTTGCTTCCCTGCTCTAATCGGACATCCCCTGAAACGTTAAGCATGTGAAACTGGGTAATGGATCGGGCCAATTCATGTCTTATTTTGATGGAGAGTGCACTAGTATACACTCCCCAACACACTAATTTTTCATGTATACTTTAGTCGTTCAGCAGGCACTCTTATCTAGTACGACTTACGATAAGTGCATTCAAGTAAGGTTGCTGAAACCACAGCATTGTAAAGTAAAACTATAAAACCTTCAACAAAGTGTTAATAACCAAGAATTAAAGACCACCTCGTTACAGGTCCTCTCAGATGTAAAATACAAAGTGTTCCAACTAATCATGTTGATGTTACTAGACAACTATGTTGAAGTAAGAAATGGTGTTGTTCCTCTGAGTCTCATCAGCAAGCCACTTCTCCAATCAGCTGTAGATAAAGATCTACTGTGTTCAGCACTATTCCCTGGAGAAATGATGTGATGAGATGTCTCTATGTCCCTCTCCTCTCTTCTCATCCAGAGTGACTTACTGTAAGTGCATTCAAAAAAGCCAGCTGAAACAACCACATTATATAATCCAAAAACGTATTTATCTTCTTGTACCTTGGTACCAGGGTTGTTTTATGTGGGCCACTGTTTGTACGTTTTGACAGACAGTATTTCTGTCTTCCTCGTCACCTTTGTTTCTCTTCATCTCCCTTAGTGTCTCCTCCTCCTGTCTCAGTGTCTCCTGCTCCTGTCTCAGTAGCTCCTCCTCCTCATCCTCCTGTCTCAGTGTCTCCTCCTCCTCCTGTCTCAGTGTCTCCTCCTCCTGTCTCAGTGTCTCCTCCTCCTCCTGTCTCAGTGTCTCCTCCTCCTCCTGTCTCAGTAGCTCCTCCCCCTCCTGTCTCAGTGTCTCCTCCTCCTCCTGTCTCAGTAGCTCCTCCCCCTCCTGTCTCAGTGTCTCCTCCTCCTCCTGTCTCAGTAGCTTCTCCTCCTCCTGTCTCAGTGTATCCTCCTCCTCCTGTCTTAGTGTCTCCTCCTCCCATCTCAGTGTCTCCTCCTCCTCCCGTCTCAGTGTCTCCTCCTCCTTCTGTCTCAGTGTCTCTTCCTCCTCATGTCTCAGTGTCTCCTCCTCCTCCTGTCTCAGTAGCTCCTCCTCCTGTCTCAGTGTCTCCTCCTCCTCCTGTCTCAGTGTCTCCTCCTCCTGTCTCAGTGTCTCCTCCTCCTGTCTCAGTGTTTCCTCCTCCTCCTCCTGTCTCAGTGTCTCCTCCTCCTCCTCCTGTCTCAGTGTCTCCTCCTCCTCCTCCTGTCTCAGTGTCTCCTCCTCCTCCTGTCTCAGTGTCTCCTCCTCCTCCTGTCTCAGTATCTCCTCCTCCTCCTGTCTCAGTATCTTCTCCTCCTCCTGTCTCAGTATCTTCTCCTCCTCCTGTCTCAGTATCTCCTCCTCCTCCTGTCTCAGTATCTCCTCCTCCTCCTGTCTCAGTGTCTCCTCCTCCTCCTGTCTCAGTGTCTCCTCCTCCTCATGTCTCAGTGTCTCCTCCTCCTCCTGTCTCAGTAGCTCCTCCTCCTGTCTCAGTAGCTCCTCCTCCTGTCTCAGTGTCTCCTCCTCCTGTCTCAGTAGCTCCTCCTCCTGTCTCAGTGTTTCTTCCTCCTCCTCCTGTCTCAGTGTCTCCTCCTCCTGTCTCAGTGTCTCCTCCTCCTCCTCCTCCTCCTGTCTTAGTGTCTCCTCCTCCTCCTCTCTCAGTGTCTCCTCCTCCTGTCCCAGTGTCTCCTCCTCCTCCTGTCTCAGTAGCTCCTCCTCCTCCTGTCTCAGTATCTCCTCCTCCTCCTGTCTCAGTGTCTCCTCCTCCTTCTGTCTCAGTGTATCCTCCTCCTGTCTCAGTGTCTCCTCCTCCTGTCTCAGTGTCTCCTCCTCATCCTGTCTCAGTAGCTCCTCCTCCTCCTGTCTCAGTAGCTCCTCCTCCTCCTGTCTCAGTGTCTCCTCCTCCTCCTGTCTCAGTGTCTCCTCCTCCTCCTGTCTCAGTGTCTCCTCCTCCTCCTGTCTCAGTAGCTCCTCCTCCTCCTGTCTCAGTGTCTCCTCCTCCTCCTGTCTCAGTGTCTCCTCCTCCTCCTGTCTCAGTGTCTCCTCCTCCTGTCTCAGTAGCTCCTCCTCCTGTCTCAGTGTTTCTTCCTCCTCCTCCTGTCTCAGTGTCTCCTCCTCCTGTCTCAGTGTCTCCTCCTCCTCCTCCTCCTCCTCCTGTCTTAGTGTCTCCTCCTCCTCCTGTCTTAGTGTCTCCTCCTCCTCCTCTCTCAGTGTCTCCTCCTCCTGTCTCAGTGTCTCCTCCTCCTCCTGTCTCAGTAGCTCCTCCTCCTCCTGTCTCAGTGTCTCCTCCTCCTGTCTCAGTGTCTCCTCCTCCTGTCTCAGTAGCTCCTCCTCCTGTCTCAGTGTTTCTTCCTCCTCCTCCTGTCTCAGTGTCTCCTCCTCCTCCTGTCTCAGTGTCTCCTCCTCCTCCTGTCTCAGTGTCTCCTCCTCCTCCTCCTCCTGTTTCCTCCTCCTCCTGTCTCAGTGTCTCCTCCTCCTCCTCCTCCTGTTTCCTCCTCCTCCTGTCTCAGTGTCTCCTCCTCATCCTCCTGTCTCAGTGTTTCCTCCTCCTGTCTCAGTAGCTCCTCCTCCTGTCTCAGTGTCTCCTCCTCATCCTCCTGTCTCAGTGTCTCCTCCTCCTCCTGTCTCAGTGTCTCCTCCTCATCCTCCTGTCTCAGTGTCTCCTCCTCATCCTCCTGTCTCAGTGTTTCCTCCTCCTCCTGTCTCAGTGGCTGCTCCTCCTCCTCCTCATCCTGTCTTAGTGGCTCCTCCTCCTCCTTTCTCAGTGTCTTCTCCTCATCCTCCTGTCTCTGTGTCTCCTCATCCTCCTGTCTCTGTGTCTCCTCCTCCTCCTCATCCTCCTGTCTTAGTGTCTCCTCCTCCTGTCTCAGTGTCTCCTCCTCATCCTGTCTCAGTAGCTCCTCCTCCTCCTGTCTCAGTGTCTCCTCCTCCTCCTGTCTCAGTGTCTCCTCCTCCTCCTGTCTCAGTGTCTCCTCCTCCTCCTGTCTCAGTGTTTCCTCCTCCTCCTGTCTCAGTGTTTCCTCCTCCTCCTGTCTCAGTAGCTCCTCCTCATCCTCCTCCTGTCTCAGTGTCTCCTCCTCCTCTTGTCTCAGTAGCTTCTCCTCCTCCTGTCTCAGTATCTCCTCATCCTCCTGTCTCTGTGTCTCCTCTTCCTCCTCCTCCTCCTCCTGTCTTAGTGTCCCCTCCTCCTGTCTCAGTGTCTCCTCCTCCTGTCTCAGTGTCTCCTCCTCATCCTGTCTCAGTAGCTCCTCCTCCTCCTGTCTCAGTGTCTCCTCCTCCTCCTGTCTCAGTGTTTCCTCCTCCTCCTGTCTCAGTGTCTCCTCCTCATCCTGTCTCAGTGTCTCCTCCTCCTCCTGTCTCAGTGTTTCCTCCTCCTCCTGTCTCAGTGTCTCCTCCTCCTCCTGTCTCAGTGTCTCCTCCTCCTCCTGTCTCAGTAGCTCCTCCTCCTGTCTCAGTGTCTCCTCCTCCTCCTCCTGTCTCAGTGTCTTGCCTAGTAAGGGTAAAGTAAAAAATAAATTAAAGCTAGCTGGCCCAACATTAAGTCAACTCACTGAAGTTCAAAGACGTTTAAAGGTCCTTCATAGAAGCCATTCCTCCGTAGATATAATTCAGTGGTCCTGATTAAGATAATGCATGTCATAACAACAAGATGTCTAGCGCTTCAAGCCAAGCCTCCACCTTCTCTCGCTCTCTCCCCACCCGCAAAATTTCAGTTGCATCTCATTCCCTACACTCGTCTACTCTGTCCAATGTATGTAAATAGCTTGCCCGCTCCATAGCAAGCTGCTCTATCCACATTGATTGGTGAAGTAGTTTAATCTTGAGGTTTTAAAAGGAACAGAAAGGAACAATATAAACCGTGACTTTTTTGGTGTTCAAACTGGTTCAGAACTTTATTTTGCTGGTCAGAACAGTGGAACGGAACAAAATAAATAAGGGTTCTGTCTGGAACAAAATGTGTGGATGCTACTACACATGAATCAATCAGTGTGACTCTACTACACATGAATCAATCAGTGTGACTCTACTACACATGAATCAATCAGTGTGACTCTACTACACATTAATCAGTCAGTGTGACTCTACTACACATTAATCAATCAGTGTGACTCTACTACACATGAATCAATCAGTGTGACTCTACTACACATTAATCAGTCAGTGTGACTCTACTACACATTAATCAATCAGTGTGACTCTACTACACATGAATCAATCAGTGTGACTCTACTACACATGAATCAATCAGTGTGACTCTACTACACATGAATCAATCAGTGTGACTCTACTACACATTAATCAGTCAGTGTGACTCTACTACACATTAATCAATCAGTGTGACTCTACTACACATGAATCAATCAGTGTGACTCTACTACACATGAATCAATCAGTGTGACTCTACTACACATGAATCAATCAGTGTGACTCTACTACACATGAATCAATCAGTGTGACTCTACTACACATGAATCAATCAGTGTGAATCTACTACACATTAATCAATCAGTGTGACTACTACACATGAATCAGTCAGTGTGACTCTACTACACATTAATCAATCAGTGTGAATCTACTACACATTAATCAGTCAGTGTGACTCTACTACACATTAATCAATCAGTGTGACTCTACTACACATGAATCAATCAGTGTGAATCTACTACACATTAATCAATCAGTGTGACTCTACTACACATGAATCAGTCAGTGTGACTCTACTACACATTAATCAATCAGTGTGAATCTACTATACATTAATCAGTCAGTGTGAATCTACTACACATTAATCAGTCAGTGTGACTCTACTACACATGAATCAGTCAGTGTGACTCTACGACACATTAATCAATCAGTGTGACTCTACTACACATTAATCAGTCAGTGTGAATCTACTACACATTAATCAGTCAGTGTGAATCTACTACACATTAATCAGTCAGTGTGACTCTACTACACATTAATCAATCAGTGTGACTCTACTACACATGAATCAATCAGTGTGACTCTACTACACATGAATCAGTCAGTGTGACTCTACTACACATTAATCAATCAGTGTGACTCTACTACACATGAATCAATCAGTGTGACTCTACTACACATGAATCAATCAGTGTGACTCTACTACACATGAATCAATCAGTGTGACTCTACTACACATTAATCAGTCAGTGTGACTCTACTACACATTAATCAATCAGTGTGACTCTACTACACATGAATCAATCAGTGTGACTCTACTACACATGAATCAATCAGTGTGACTCTACTACACATGAATCAATCAGTGTGACTCTACTACACATGAATCAATCAGTGTGAATCTACTACACATTAATCAATCAGTGTGACTACTACACATGAATCAGTCAGTGTGACTCTACTACACATTAATCAATCAGTGTGAATCTACTACACATTAATCAGTCAGTGTGACTCTACTACACATGAATCAGTCAGTGTGACTCTACGACACATTAATCAATCAGTGTGACTCTACTACACATGAATCAATCAGTGTGAATCTACTACACATTAATCAATCAGTGTGACTCTACTACACATGAATCAGTCAGTGTGACTCTACTACACATTAATCAATCAGTGTGAATCTACTATACATTAATCAGTCAGTGTGAATCTACTACACATTAATCAGTCAGTGTGACTCTACTACACATGAATCAGTCAGTGTGACTCTACGACACATTAATCAATCAGTGTGACTCTACTACACATTAATCAGTCAGTGTGAATCTACTACACATTAATCAGTCAGTGTGAATCTACTACACATTAATCAATCAGTGTGACTCTACTACACATTAATCAATCAGTGTGACTCTACTACACATTAATCAATCAGTGTGACTGTATGACACATGAGTCAGTCAGTGTGACTCTACGACACATGAATCAGTCAGTGTGACTGTACGACACATGAATCAGTCAGTGTGACTGTACGACACATGAATCAGTCAGTGTGACTGTATGACACATGAATCAGTCAGTGTGACTGTATGACACATGAATCAGTCAGTGTGACTGTATGACACATGAGTCAGTCAGTGTGACTCTACTACACATGAATCAGTCAGTGTGACTGTATGACACATGAATCAGTCAGTGTGACTGTATGACACATGAATCAGTCAGTGTGACTCTACGACACATGAATCAGTCAGTGTGACTCTACGACACATGAATCAGTCAGTGTGACTCTACGACACATGAATCAGTCAGTGTGACTGTATGACACATGAATCAGTCAGTGTGACTGTATGACACATGAGTCAGTCAGTGTGACTCTACGACACATGAATCAGTCAGTGTGACTGTATGACACATGAATCAGTCAGTGTGACTGTATGACACATGAATCAGTCAGTGTGACTCTACTACACATTAATCAATCAGTGTGACTCTACTACACATTAATCAATCAGTGTGACTCTACTACACATTAATCAATCAGTGTGATTATACTAAACATGAATCAATCAGTCTGATTCTACCACACATCAAATAAAATAAAAATTTATTTGTCACATGCGCCGAATACAACAGGTTAAATAAAGGTCAAATAAAAAATAAAATAAAAATAGACCTTACAGTGAAATGCTTACTTACAAGCCCGTAAGCCCTTAACCAACAATGCAGTTTTAAGAAAATACCTAAAAAAGAGTAAGAGATAAAAATGACAAATAATTAAAAAGCAGCAGTAAAATAAAAATAGCGGGGCTATATACAGGGGGTACCGGTACAGAGTCAATGTGGAGGCTATATACAGGGGGTACTGGTACAGAGTCAATGTGGAGGCTATATACAGGGGGTACCGGTACAGAGTCAATGTGGAGGCTATATACAGGGGGTACCGGTACAGAGTCAATGTGGAGGCTATATACAGGGGGTACCGGTACAGAGTCAATGTGGAGGCTATATACAGGGGGTACCAGTACAGGGTACCGGTACAGAGTCAATGTGGAGGCTATATACAGGGAGTACCGGTACAGAGTCAATGTGGAGGCTATATACAGGGGGTACCGGTACAGAGTCAATGTGGAGGCTATATACAGGGGGTACCGGTACAGAGTCAATGTGGAGGCTATATACAGGGGGTACCGATACAGAGTCAATGTGGAGGCTATATACAGGGGGTACCGGTACAGAGTCAATGTGGAGGCTATATACAGGGGGTACCAGTACAGAGTCAATGTGGAGGCTATATACAGGGGGTACCAGTACAGAGTCAATGTGCTGGGGCACCGGTGTCGAGGTAATTGAGGTATTATGTACATGTAGGTAGAGTTATTAAAGTTACTATGCATAGAACAGAGAGTAGCAGCGGCAGCGTAGAAGGGGGGGGGGGGTGCAAATAGTCTGGGTAGCTGTTTGATTAGATGTTCAGGAGTCTTATGGCTTGGGGGTAGAAGCTGTTTAGATGCCTCTTGGACCTGGACTTGGCGCTCCGGTACCGCTTGCCATTCTGTAGCAGAGAGAACAGTCTATGACTAGGGTGGCTGGAGTCTATGACAATTTTTAGGGCCTTCGTCTGACACCGCCTGGTATAGAGGCCCTGGATGGCAGAAAGCTTGGCTCCATTGATGTACTGGGCCGTACGCACTACCCTCTGTAGTGCCTTGTGGTCGGAGGCCGAGTAGTTGCCATACCAGGCAGTGATGCAACCCGTCAGGATGCTCTCGATGGTGCAGCTGTAAAACCTTTTGAGGATCTGAGGACCCATGCCAAATCTTTTCAGTCTCCTGAGGGGGAATAGGTTTTGTCGTGCCCTCCTCACAACTGTCCTGGTGTGCCGGACCACGTGTGACTCTACTACACATGAATCAATCAGTGTGACTGTATGACACATGAGTCAGTCAGTGTGACTCTACGACACATGAATCAGTCAGTGTGACTGTACGACACATGAATCAGTCAGTGTGACTGTATGACACATGAATCAGTCAGTGTGACTGTATGACACATGAATCAGTCAGTGTGACTGTATGACACATGAGTCAGTCAGTGTGACTCTACTACACATGAATCAGTCAGTGTGACTCTACTACACATGAATCAGTCAGTGTGACTGTATGACACATGAATCAGTCAGTGTGACTGTATGACACATGAATCAGTCAGTGTGACTGTATGACACATGAATCAGTCAGTGTGACTCTACGACACATGAATCAGTCAGTGTGACTCTACGACACATGAATCAGTCAGTGTGACTCTACGACACATGAATCAGTCAGTGTGACTGTATGACACATGAATCAGTCAGTGTGACTGTATGACACATGAGTCAGTCAGTGTGACTCTACGACACATGAATCAGTCAGTGTGACTGTATGACACATGAATCAGTCAGTGTGACTGTATGACACATGAATCAGTCAGTGTGACTGTATGACACATGAATCAGTCAGTGTGACTCTACTACACATTAATCAATCAGTGTGACTCTACTACACATTAATCAATCAGTGTGATTATACTAAACATGAATCAATCAGTCTGATTCTACCACACATCAAATAAAATAAACATTTATTTGTCACATGCGCCGAATACAACAGGTTAAATAAAGGTCAAATAAAAAATAAAATAAAAATAGACCTTACAGTGAAATGCTTACTTACAAGCCCGTAAGCCCTTAACCAACAATGCAGTTTTAAGAAAATACCTAAAAAAGAGTAAGAGATAAAAATGACAAATAATTAAAAAGCAGCAGTAAAATAAAAATAGCGGGGCTATATACAGGGGGTACCGGTACAGAGTCAATGTGGAGGCTATATACAGGGGAGTACCGGTACAGAGTCAATGTGGAGGCTATATACAGGGGGTACCGGTACAGAGTCAATGTGGAGGCTATATACAGGGGGTACCTGTACAGAGTCAATGTGGAGGCTATATACAGGGGGTACCGGTACAGAGTCAATGTGGAGGCTATATACAGGGGGTACTGGTACAGAGTCAATGTGGAGGCTATATACAGGGGGTACCGGTACAGAGTCAATGTGGAGGCTATATACAGGGGGTACCGGTACAGAGTCAATGTGGAGGCTATATACAGGGGGTACCGGTACAGAGTCAATGTGGAGGCTATATACAGGGGGTACCGGTACAGAGTCAATGTGGAGGCTATATACAGGGAGTACCGGTACAGAGTCAATGTGGAGGCTATATACAGGGGGTACCGGTACAGAGTCAATGTGGAGGCTATATACAGGGGGTACCGGTACAGAGTCAATGTGGAGGCTATATACAGGGGGTACCGATACAGAGTCAATGTGGAGGCTATATACAGGGGGTACCGGTACAGAGTCAATGTGGAGGCTATATACAGGGGGTACCAGTACAGAGTCAATGTGGAGGCTATATACAGGGGGTACCAGTACAGAGTCAATGTGCTGGGGCACCGGTGTCGAGGTAATTGAGGTATTATGTACATGTAGGTAGAGTTATTAAAGTTACTATGCATAGAACAGAGAGTAGCAGCGGCAGCGTAGAAGGGGGGGGGGGGGTGCAAATAGTCTGGGTAGCTGTTTGATTAGATGTTCAGGAGTCTTATGGCTTGGGGGTAGAAGCTGTTTAGATGCCTCTTGGACCTGGACTTGGCGCTCCGGTACCGCTTGCCATTCTGTAGCAGAGAGAACAGTCTATGACTAGGGTGGCTGGAGTCTATGACAATTTTTAGGGCCTTCGTCTGACACCGCCTGGTATAGAGGCCCTGGATGGCAGAAAGCTTGGCTCCATTGATGTACTGGGCCGTACGCACTACCCTCTGTAGTGCCTTGTGGTCGGAGGCCGAGTAGTTGCCATACCAGGCAGTGATGCAACCCGTCAGGATGCTCTCGATGGTGCAGCTGTAAAACCTTTTGAGGATCTGAGGACCCATGCCAAATCTTTTCAGTCTCCTGAGGGGGAATAGGTTTTGTCGTGCCCTCCTCACAACTGTCCTGGTGTGCCGGACCACGTTAGTTTGTTGGTGATGTGGACACCAAGGAACTTGAAGCTCTCAACCTGCTCTACTACAGCCCTGTCGATGAGAA
The DNA here is from genome assembly GCF_045679555.1 of Salvelinus alpinus. Taxonomy (NCBI): domain Eukaryota; kingdom Metazoa; phylum Chordata; class Actinopteri; order Salmoniformes; family Salmonidae; genus Salvelinus; species Salvelinus alpinus. The sequence goes on from NC_092092.1 coordinate 70,234,924, forward strand.
TGGGGGCGTGCTCGGTCTTCCTTTTCCTGTAGTCCACAATCATCTATTTTGTCTTGATCACATTGAGGGAGAGGTTGTTGTCCTTGCACCACACGGTCAGGTCCCTGACCTCCTCCATATAGGCTGTCTCATCGTTGTCTGTGCTCAGGCCTACCACTGTTGTGTCAATGGCAAACTTAATGATGGTGTTGGAGTCGTGTCTGACTGTGCAGTCATGAGTGAACAGGGAGTACAGGAGGGGACTGAGCACACACCTCTGAGGGGCCCCCGTGTTGAGGATCAGTGTTGCGGATGTGTTGTTACCAACCCTTACCACCTGTGGGTGGCTCGTCAGGAAGTCCAGGATCCAGTTACAGAGGGAGGTGTTTAGTTCCAGGATCCTTAGCTTAGTGATGAGCTTTGAGGGCACTATGGTGTTGAATGCTGAGTTGCAGTCAATGAACAGCATTCTCACAGAGGTGTTCCCCTTGTCCAGGTGGGAATGGGCAGTGTGGAGTGCATCGTCTGTGAATCTGTTGGGGCGGTATGCAAATTGGAGTGGATCTAGGGTTTCTGGGATAATTGTGTTGATTTGATCCATGACCAGCCTTTCAAAGCATTTCATGGCTACAGATGTGAGTGCTACAGGTCGGTAGTCATTTAGGCAGGTTACCTTAGTGTTGTTTGGCACAGGGACTATGGTGGTCTGCTTGAAACATGTTGGTATTACAGACTCAGACAGGGAGAGGTTGAAAATGTCAGTGAAGACACTTTCCAGTTGGCCAGCGCATGCTCGGAGTACACGTCCTGGTAATCCGTCTGGCCCAGCGGCCTTGTGAATGTTGACCTGTTTAAAGGTCTTACTCACATCGGCTGCGGAAAGTGTGATCATACAGTTGTCCGGAACAGCTGATGCTCTCATGCATGTTTCAGTGTTACTTGCCTCGAAGCGAGCATAGAAGTTATTTAGCTCGTCTGGTAGGCTCATGTCACTGGGCAGCTCACGGCTGTGCTTTCATGAATCAATCAGTATGATTCTACTACACATGAATCAGTCAGTGTGATTCTACTACACATGAATCAGTCAGTGTGATTCTACTACACTGGAATCAGTCAGTGTGATTCTACTAGACATCAATCTGGTTTTATCTGATGCATATAATAAGCTATAAAGATAAGCTAAGCTATAAAGATAAGCTATAAAAATGTATACAAATATATATTTTTTAATAAAAATAAAAATGTATTGGGTAAACCCAATAAATGACTGGGAGTTTATATATAGAGTGTGCGACTCTTTTTTGTCTACACAGGATTGATTAACAATTCTTAGTGGGTTAATCTAATGTGTAGAATGTATTCATTATATGTCTCATACCATGTGTTTAATGTAGGATGATATATCCTCTATCAAGTTAGAAGATACTGTAGCTGTACTAATAGTGGTGCTGGGTGCTATTAATCAGCCTAATAATGGTGCTAGGTGCTGTTCATCAGCCTAATAATGGTGCTGGGTGCTATTAATCAGCCTAATAATGGTGCTGGGTGCTATTAATCAGCCTAATAATGGTGCTAGGTGCTGTTCATCAGCCTAATAATGGTGCTGGGTGATATTAATCAGCCTAATAATGGTGCTGGGTGCTGTTCATCAGCCTAATAATGGTGCTGGGTGCTGTTCATCAGCCTAATAATGGTGCTGGGTGCTGTTCATCAGCCTAATAATGGTGCTGGGTGCTGTTCATCAGCCTAATAATGGTTCTGGCTGCTGCTATTACAGTCATCTCTGTGGTACTTTATATACCTGAATTGTAGCACACTCTCCCTACCCCCACTCCACCCTTACAGGCTGTTTAAAGTCATTGGCTGTGTGTGTGTGTGTGTGTGTGTGTGTGTGTGTGTGTGTGTGTGTGTGTGTGTGTGTGTGTGTGTGTGTGTGTGTGTGTGTGTGTGTGTGTGTGTGTGTGTGTGTGTGTGTGTGTGTGTGTGTGTGTGTGTGTGTGTGTGTGTGTGTGACGGGAGGTCAAGGACGGTCTTGTATGCCATGCCTCTGGCTGCTCCTGTCTGTACCCAGGTTATTTAAAGAGCTCATCTACCCTATCCTCCTACTACCCACCAACGCACACACACGCATGGACACACACACACACACACATACAGAAGAGCACACTTTGTCCTGAAGCCTGCCGTCAGTGTGTCCTGACTTTCGACCTGCTGGATTAATGAATGAATCTCCTCTCTGTCTGGATCCCAGAGAGGGTTCTGAGCCGAGCCCTGCCTCTCCTCTCCCCTCGCTGCCTGGTGGGCAGAGATGGCAGCACTCACCCATTCATCAACACGCCTATGGGGAGGTAAATATGGCAGAGAGAGGGAGAGGGTAGAGGTGAAGGAGAAGGAAAGGTGGAGGGAAGAGGGTGGGTATGTATGGGTGACAGACATCCTGAGAGTGCACTGTAGTCTATGGAGTGCTGAGGTGTTCACTGGGGGAAGAGGGGGAGGTTTTGTTAGGTATGAGGGGTATTAGGGTGAGGGTGTGGGAAGAGGGGGGGGTTAAGGTAGGTATGAGGGGTATTAGGGTGAGGGTGTGGGAAGAGGGGGAGGTTAAGGTAGGTATGAGGGGTATTAGGGTAAGGGTGTGGGAAGAGGGGGAGGTTAAGGTAGGTATGAGGGTATTAGGGTAAGGGTGTGGGAAGAGGGGGAGGTTAAGGTAGGTATGAGGGGTATTAGGGTAAGGGTGTGGGAAGAGGGGGAGGTTAAGGTAGGTGTGAGGGGTATTAGGGTAAGGGTGTGGGAAGAGGGGGAGGTTAAGGTAGGTGTGAGGGGTACTAGGGTGAGGGTGTGGGAAGAGGGGGAGGTTAAGGTAGGTATGAGGGGTATTAGGGTAAGGGTGTGGGAAGAGGGGGAGGTTAAGGTAGGTGTGAGGGGTACTAGGGTGAGGGTGTGGGAAGAGGGGGAGGTTAAGGTAGGTATGAGGGGTATTAGGGTAAGGGTGTGGGTGTGGGAAGAGGGGGAGGTTAAGGTAGGTATGAGGGGTATTAGGGTGAGGGTGTGGGAAGAGGGTGAGGTTAAGTTAGGTATGAGGGGTATTAGGGTGAGGGTGTGGGAAGAGGGGGAGGTTAAGGTAGGTATGAGGGGTATTAGGGTGAGGGTGTGGGAAGAGGGGGAGGTTAAGGTAGGTATGAGGGGTATTAGGGTAAGGGTGTGGGAAGAGGGTGAGGTTAAGTTAGGTATGAGGGGTATTAGGGTGAGGGTGTGGGAAGAGGGGGAGGTTAAGGTAGGTGTGAGGGGTATTAGGGTAAGGGTGTGGGAAGAGGGGGAGGTTAAGGTATGTATGAGGGGTATTAGGGTAAGGGTGTGGGAAGAGGGAGAGGTTAAGGTAGGTATGAGGGGTATTAGGGTGAGGGTGTGGGAAGAGGGGGAGGTTAAGGTAGGTATGAGGGTATTAGGGTGAGGGTGTGGGAAGAGGGGGAGGTTAAGGTAGGTATGAGGGGTATTAGGGTAAGGGTGTGGGAAGAGGGGGAGGTTAAGGTAGGTATGAGGGGTATTAGGGTAAGGGTGTGGGAAGAGGGGGGGGTTAAGGTAGGTGTGAGGGGTACTAGGGTGAGGGTGTGGGAAGAGGGGGAGGTTAAGGTAGGTATGAGGGGTCTCAGGGTAAGGGTGTGGGAAGAGGGGGAGGTTAAGGTAGGTATGAGGGGTATTAGGGTAAGGGTGTGGGAAGAGGGGGAGGTTAAGGTAGGTATGAGGGGTATTAGGGTAAGGGTGTGGGAAGAGGGGGAGGTTAAGGTAGGTGTGAGGGGTACTAGGGTGAGGGTGTGGGAAGAGGGGGAGGTTAAGGTAGGTATGAGGGTATTAGGGTAAGGGTGTGGGAAGAGGGGGAGGTTAAGGTAGGTGTGAGGGTATTAGGGTAAGGGTGTGGGTAGGGGAGGTTAAGGTAGGTATGAGGGGTATTAGGGTGAGGGTGTGGGAAGAGGGGGAGGTTAAGGTAGGTATGAGGGGTATTAGGGTAAGGGTGTGGGAAGAGGGGGAGGTTAAGGTAGGTGTGAGGGTATTAGGGTAAGGGTGTGGGTAGGGGAGGTTAAGGTAGGTATGAGGGTATTAGGGTGAGGGTGTGGGAAGAGGGGGAGGTTAAGGTAGGTATGAGGGGTATTAGGGTGAGGGTGTGGGAAGAGGTGGAGGTTAAGGTAGGTATGAGGGGTATTAGGGTAAGGGTGTGGGAAGAGGGGGGGGTTAAGGTAGGTGTGAGGGGTACTAGGGTGAGGGTGTGGGAAGAGGGGGAGGTTAAGGTAGGTATGAGGGGTATTAGGGTGAGGGTGTGGGAAGAGGGGGAGGTTAAGTTAGGTGTGAGGGGTATTAGGGTGAGGGTGTGGGAAGAGGGGGAGGTTAAGGTAGGTATGAGGGGTATTAGGGTAAGGGTGTGGGAAGGGGGGGAGGTTAAGGTAGGTATGAGGGGTATTAGGGTGAGGGTGTGGGAAGAGTTGGAGGTTAAGGTAGGCATGAGGGTATTAGGGTGAGGGTGTGGGAAGAGGGGGAGGTTAAGGTAGGTGTGAGGGGTATTAGGGTGAGGGTGTGGGAAGAGGGGGAGGTTAAGGTAGGTGTGAGGGGTATTAGGGTGAGGGTGTGGGAAGAGGGGGAGGTTAAGGTAGGTATGAGGGTATTAGGGTAAGGGTGTGGGTAGGGGAGGTTAAGGTGGGTATTAGGGTGAGGGTGTGGAAAGAGGGGGAGGTTAAGGTAGGTATGAGGGTACTAGGGTGAGGGTGTGGGAAGAGGGGGAGGTTAAGGTAGGTATGAGGGTACTAGGGTGAGGGTGTGGGAAGAGGGGGAGGTTAAGGTAGGGATGAGGGGTATTAGGGTGAGGGTGTGGGAAGAGGGGGTTATTTAAAATGGAGATGGGACATCTTTAGATGAAGAAAGAACTCACTGTGGGTCTCTCCCATTTTTTCCCCCAAACAACATCACATTACTTTCCATTTCACTCTGGAGATTTTTCAGAAAAGATGGGTTACAATATCATAAAGTTTGCAAGGGTGAAGAGAGGGGAAGGGAGAGGGGGGTTGAACTATACTAATGAACAGAAACAGAGAAGAGATGTAAAGAAAGAGGGGAAAGAGACAAACAGCTGTCAGCCTTTGATCAGCGCTGGCACTTGTCGAGGTAGGAAGCTATGTTGTTTTATGACATGCAGACTGATGTCAACTTTAACGATGGAGTGAGGCCGGGAGAGGCGAACAGGGAAGTCCCTCTCTCTCTTTCCTCTAGCGGAGAGGGAAGATGGGGATGAGGGGAAAGGGGGATGATGCGTGCTTTAGCAGCCCTCACACTACCACAGAAAGATTGTGGTAGTCATCTGCTCACACATTCACAGACAGAGGAGAGTGAGAGAGGAGAGGGAGTGAGAGGAGAGGAGAGGAGAGGAGAGGAGAGGAGAGGAGAGGAGAGGAGAGGAGAGGAGAGGGAGAGAGGAGAGGGAGTGAGAGAGAGAGGAGAGAGAGAGAGGTGAGAGAAGGAGAGAGAGAGAAGGCAAAACCATCTACACACAATACCCCATAAAGACAAAGTGAAAACGTGTTTTTACAAATGTTAGCAAATTTATTGAAAGTTAAATACCTAATTTGCATAAGTATTCACATCCCATGGTCAATAAATGTTAGAATCCCCTTTGGCAGTGATTACAGCTGTAAGTCTCTAAGAGCTTTGCACACCAGGATTGTAGAATATTTGCACATTATATATTTTTTTATTCTTCAAACTCTGTCTAGTTGGATGTTGATCATTGCTAGAAAGCCATTTTCAAGTCATAGATTTTCAAGCCAATTTAAGTCATAACTGTAACTAGGCTTATTTACATAAGTATTCAGACCCTTTGCTATGAGACTCGAAATTGAGTTCAGGTACATCCTGTTTCCATTGATTGTCCTTGAGATGTTTCTACAACTTGATTGGAATCCACCTGTGATAAATTCAATTGACTGGACATGATTTGGAAAGGCACACACCTGTCTATATAAGGTCCCACAGTTGACAGTGCATGTCAGAGCAAGAAACAGGCCTTGAGGTTGAAGGAATTGTCTGTAGAGCTCCGAAACAGGATTGTGTCGATGCACAGATCTGGGGAAGGGTACCAGAAAATGTCTGCAGCATTGAAGGTCCCCAAGAACACAGTGGCCTCCATCGTTCTTAAATAGAAGAGGTTTGGACCACCAAGACTCTTCCTAGAGCTGGCCACCCGGCCAAACTGAGCAATCGGGGGAGAAGGGCCTTGGTCAGGGAGGTGACACGACGGTCACTCTGACAGAGCTCCAGAATTCCTATGTGGGGATGGGAGAACCTTCAAGAAGGACAACCATCTCTGCAGCACTCCACCAATCAGGCCTTTATGGTAGAGTGGCCAGACGAAAGCCACTCCTCAGCCCGCTTGGAGTTTGCCAAAAGGTACCTAAAGGACTCAGACCATGATAAACAATATTCTTTGGCCTGATGAAACCAATATTGAATGATTTGGACTGAATGGGAATGTCTTTCAGTGGTAGGGACTGGGAGACTAGTCAGCAAAGTACAGAGAGATCCTTGATGAAAACCTGCTCCAGAGCGTTCAGGACCTCAGACTAGGGCGAAGGTTCACCTTCCGACAGGACAACGACCCTAAGCACACAGCCAAGACAACGTAGGAGTGGCTTTGGGACAAATCTCTGAGTCTCCTTGAGCGGTCCAGCCAGAGCCTGGACGTGATCGAACATCTCTGAAGAGACCTGAAAATAGCTGTGCAGCGACACTCCCCATACAACCTGACAGATCTTGAGAGGATCTGCAGAGAAGAATGGGAGAAACTCCCCAAATACAGCCAAGCTTGTAGCGTCATACCCAAGAAGACTCAAGGCTGTGTTTCAACAAAGTACTAAGTAAAGGATCTGAATACTTATGTAAATAGAATATTTATGCTTTTTATATTTATTAAATTTGCAAAAAAATCTAAAAATGTGTTTTTGCTTTGTCATTATGGGGTATTGTGTGTAGATTGATGTGGATTTTTAGAATAAGGCTGTAACCATTCCATTTTAGAATAAGCCTGTAACCTAACAAAATGTGGAAAAATGCACTTTATTCCGTTTCTTTTTATCCTAACAATCTCCCTTGCTGATGACAAGCATTCCCATAACATGATGCAGCCACCCCCATACTTGAACATATGAAGAGTGGTGATTTGCCACAAACATAACGTTTGTATTCAGGACATGAAGTTAGCGATATGTCAGTGATATGTTGTGTTGGATTTGCCACAAACGTAACGTTTGTATTCAGGACATGAAGTTATTTCCAACATTTTTTGCAGTTTTACTTTAGTGTCTTATTGCAATCAGGATGCATGTTTTGGAATATTTCTTCCTACTTTTCACTCTGTCAATTAGGTTAGTATTGTGCAGTAACTACAATATTGTTGATCCATCCTCAGTTTTTCTCCTATCATAAAACTCTGTAACTGTTTTAAAGTCACTATTAGCCTCATGGGGAAATCCCTGAGTGGTTTCCTTCCTCTCTGGCAACTGAGTTAGGAAGGACACCTGTATCTTTGTATTGACTGGGTGTATTGAGACACCATCCAACGTGTAATTATTAACTTAACCATGCTCAAAGAGATATGTAATGTCATTAAAAAAATATTTTTTTATCTAGCAACCTCCCTGGTCTTTGTGGTTGAATCTGTGTTTGAAATTCACTGCTTGACTGAGGGACCTTATAGATAATTGTATGTGTCGGGTACACAGATGATGTAGTCATTCAAAAATCATGTTATACACAGAGTCCATTCAACTTATTATGTGACTTGTTAAGCAATGTTTACTCCCAGCAAATGTTTACTCCTGAATTTATTTCAGCTTGCTATAACAAAGGGGTTGAATACTTATTGAATCTAGACATTATAGCTTTTCATTTTTAATGAATTTGTTAAAATTTCTAAAAACATAATTCCACTTTGACATTATGTGGTATTGTGTGTAGGCCAGTGGCACAAAATCTCAATTTAATCAATTTTAAATTCAGGCAGTAACACAACAAAATGTGGGAAAAGTCAGGGGTTGTGAATACTTTCGAAAGGCAATGTAGATAGAGAGGGGAAAGGAGCTGGAGAGAGTGAGAAGAGAGACGTTTTCAGTACTTAGCAGCAGTACAGTTCATTTGCTCAGGATGTTTAGGTTCTCTACACAACAGAGGGTTATACTACATAGCGGGATAGAGGAGTTAGCGAGCTAACTTTGGTCAATTCTGAGTTCAATCGGGATACCCGTTGACAAGAAGGTGGCTCACCTTTAGTCAACTACATTTCTATGGCAATGAATCCTTCAGCGTTAACCTGCTCCGGATCGTCACTAGTTACCACAGACACAAAGTCATAAACCCTGCCTATTTCTAAAGTGGATCCGACAGCGTTTTAACTACTATGCAGATATGAAACAGTAAATTCCCAGTTTATGCTACAAAACCAACTTCATAAGAGGTTTTATAAATAGGTTATATTTTACAAAAAAATCCATGATGTGCAGGAAGACATTGTTGGCAGAATTGATGGATACAGTTCAATGCATGATTAGCATAATTCGCTAATACATTTCTTGGTATCAGTTTGTAAATCACTGCTGGCCTGGTACATTGTTCGCTGCCTCCACCCATTCGGGATGCACTGTTTCAGTTTCAATGACTCAATATTTTGGACAGATATGGACGAATGTAAAGCTAAAGTCTAGGCATTGGTCCTGTGACTTGGATGGGTCTCTTCAAGGAGGAGGTCAAAGGAGGGTGAAGTCTAACACCGGTGCTTTGGAAACCCCGCTCGTGTGATGTTTAACTTGTCTGAGATCTGAAAAGTTGCATTGTCTAGTCCTGTAGGCTTACATGAATGGTTTGCTACATGCGGTAATCTGTCTGGTAATTAGGAGGCTACTCATTACATGGACGTAACACCAAACCACCTCTGTTGCACTCTCATTAAATGGGTAGACAGATCCTTCTGCTTCTGTTTGTCCCAGAAAGTGTTGTTGTTGTGCAGTAGGCCTCATTTCAAACCCAGTCAGTTATCTTGGTGCCGTGATCTCTGAGTATGAGGTCAAAGGGGGAGTGAAATGTAACCAAGGTTGTTCGATGAACCTTGCTGGAGACTGGAAGACGTGTGTTAGCTTCCTGAACTAATCCCTATGGGCTTTATCTAAGTGGACCAACATAGTCTTGTGACATGCAGGAGACCTGGTTCGAACCCACTCAGTTACAATAGCAAGGTTAAATAGGAAGTGGAAAGGCTATCCTTAGAAGGGCTATGACAGGGCATTTCATGTACAGTTGAAGTTGGAAGTTTACATACACTTAGGTTGGAGTCATTAAAATTAGTTTTTCAACCACTCCACAAATTTCTTGTTAACATCAGCCGATGTCACAAAGTGCAATACAGAAACCCAGCCTATAGTTTTGGCAAGTTGGTTAGGACATCTACTTTGTGCGACACAAGTCATTTTTCCAACAATTGTTTACAGACAGATTATTTCACTTATAATTCCCTGTATCACAATTCCAGTGGGTCAGAAGTTTACAGCGGTTGAAAAACGAGTTTTAATGACTCCAACCTAAGTGTATGTAAACTTCCGACTTCAACTGTATGTAGGCTATATTGAAGAGTTTAGCATGAAACACACCGAAAATCTCACTGCCGATACATACTTATCACAGTGGGAGGCCGTTCCTTTTCTTGAACCGGTAGCGACGAATCCACTGATTCTACTTGTAGAATATCAATGCTCATCAGTGGCCAACAACTTGACTTTGAGCCAATCAGAGATGATGATCCGCACCAGACAACACATCTCAGTTTCAGAAGTTAAATACAGTCAGACTGGCCTGCTACTGTGCCTTTCTAGACCTTATAAACTGTCGAGATCCACAACTGATCCAAATGGAATGAAACATTCCATCCAGAGGGCTCCTGTGCCGTTTTAATTGAACCTTTATTTAACTAGGCAAGTCAGTTAAGAACCAATCAATCAATCAAATCTATCTATAAAGCCCTTTTTTACATCAGCCGATGTCACAAAGTGCAATACAGAAACCCAGCCTAAAACCCCAAACAGCAAGCAATGCAGATGTAGAAGCACGGTGTCACGTTCCTGACCTGTTTTCTCTTGTTTTGTATGTCTTTATTGGTCAGGGCGTGAGTGTTGGGTGGGCAGTCTATGTTTTCTATTTCTATGTTGGGTTTTGTGTTCGGCCTGGTATGATTCTCAATTAGAGACAGGTGTGTATCGTTTGTCTCTGATTGAGAGTCATACTAAGGCAGCCAGGGTTTCACTGGTGTTTTGTGGGTGTTTGTTTCCTGTGTTAGCGTTTGGGCCACACAGGACTGTTGCAGGTTAGTCACGTTTGTTGTTTTGTTAATTTGTTAGTGTTTGTTGGTTTGTCATTAAAATCATGAATACCTCCTACTCCGCATCTTGGTCCGATCCATGCTCCTCCTCGTCTGAGGAGGAGAACGACATTGACAGCCGTTACACACGGTGGCTAGGAAAAATCTCCCTAGAAAGGCAGGAACCTAGGAAGAAACCTAGAGAGGAACCATGCTCTGAGGGGTTGCCAGTCCTCTTCTGGTTGTGCCGGGTGGAGATTATAACAGTATGTGGCCAAGATGTTCAAACTAGAGGTCGACCGATTAATCGGAATGGCCGATTAATTAGGGCCGATTTCAAGTTTTCATAGCAATCGGAAATCGGTATTTTTGGACACCGATTTGGACACGTTTTTTTGTTGTTTTTTTGTAACCTTTATTTAATCTTTATTTAACTAGGCAAGTCAGTTAAGAACACATTCTTATTTTCAATGACGGCCTTGGAACGGTGGGTTAACTGTCTCGTTCAGGGGCAGAACGACAGATTTTTACCTTGTCAGCTCGGGGGATTCAATCTTGCAACCTAACAGTTAACTAGTCCAACGCTCTAACCAACTGATTACATTGCACTCCACGAGGAGCCTGCCTGTTACGCGAATGCAGTAGAAGCCAAGGTTATTAGCTAGCTAGCATTAACTTCTCTAGGATATGTGGGACGCTAACGTCCCACTTGGCCAAAAGCCAGTAAAAATGCAGAGCGCCAAATTCAAATATATTACTATAAAAATCAAACTTTAATGAAATCACACATGAAAGACACCAAATTAAAGCTACACTTGTTGTGAATCCAGCCAACATGTCTGATTTCAAAAAGGATTTACGGCGAAAGCACACCAAACGATTATGTTAGGTCAGTATATAGCCACAGAAAAATACAGCCATTTTTCCAACCAAAGAGAGGAGTAACAGAAAACAGAAATAGAGATAAAATTAATCACTAACCTTTGATGATCTTCATCAGATGACACTCATAGGACTTCATGTTACACAATACATGTATGTTTTGTTCGGTAACGTTCATATTTATATCCAGAAATCTGAGTTTAGGTGGGACGCTACTGTCTCACTTGGCAAAAAGCCAGAGAAAATGCAGAGCGCCAAATTCAAATTAATTACTATGAAAATTACTATAAAAATCAAACTTTCATTAAATCACACATGAAAGATACCAAATTAAAGCTACACTGGTTGTGAATCCAGCCAACATGTCAGAATTCAAATAGGCTTTTCGGCGAAAGCAAATGATGCTATTATCTGAGGATAGCACAATAGTAAACAAAGACAGAGAAGCATATTTCAACCCTGCAGGCGCGACACAAAACGCAGAAATAAAAATATAATTCATGCCTTACCTTTGACGAGCTTCTGTTGTTGGCACTCCAATATGTCCCATAAACATCACAAATGGTCCTTTTGTTCGATTAATTCCGTCGATATATATCCAAAATGTCCATTTATTTGGCGCGTTTGATCCAGAAAAACACCGGTTCCAACTTGCTCAAACGTGACTACAAAATATCTCAAACTTTGCCCAAAAATTTCAAACTACTTTTGTAATACAACTTTAGGTATTTTTTTACGTTAATAATCGATAAAATTGAAGACGGGATGATCTGTGTTCAATACAGGATTAAAACCAACTATAGCTAGCTTTCTGTTCACGCGCTTCTATCTAACAGGACACTTCATGTGACTCTCGTTCAAGATGGCCGTACTTCTTCATTACACAAAGGAATAACCTCAACCAATTTCTCAAGACTGTTGACATCCAGTGGAAGCGGTAGGAACTGCAAGCAGGTCCCTTAGAAATCTGGTTTCCCAATGAAATCTCATTGAAAAGAGAGTGACCTCAAAAAAAAAAAAATCTGAATGGTTTGTCCTCGGGGTTTCGCCTGCTAAATAAGTTCTGTTATACTCACAGACATGATTCAAACAGTTTTAGAAACTCTATCCAGATCTAATGATATGCATATCTTAGCTTCTGGGGATGAGTAGCTGGCAGTTGAATTTGGGTATGCTTTTCATCCAAACGTGAAAATGATGCCCCCTAACCTAGAGAAGTTAAACTTATCTTATAAAAAACAATCAATCAATCAATCATAATCACTAGTTAACTACACATGGTTGATGATATTACTAGTTTATCTAGCGTGTCCTGCGTTGCATATAATCGATGCGGTGCGTATCGTTGCTCCAATGTGTACCTAACCATAAACATCAATGCATTTCTTAAAATCTATACACAGAAGTTTATATTTTTAAACCTACATATTTAGCTAAAAGAAATCCAGTTTAGCAGGCAATATTAACCAGGTGAAATTGTGTCACTTCTCTTACGTTCATTGCACGCAGAGTCACTGTATATGCAACAGTTTGGGCCGTCTAATTTGCCAGAATTTTACGTAATTATGACATAACATTGAAGGTTGTGCAATGTAACAGGAATATTTAGACTTATGGATGCCACCCGTTAGATAAAATACGGAACGGTTCCGTATTTCACTGAAAGAATAAACGTCTTGTTTTCGAGATGATAGTTTTCGGATTCGACCATATTAATGACCTAATGCTCGTATTTCTGTGTGTTATTATGTTATAATTAAGTCTATGATTTGATAGAGCAGTCTGACTGAGCGGTGGTAGGCAGCAGCAAGCTTGTAAGCATTCATTCACTTTCCTGCGTTTTGCCAGAAGCTCTTCGCTGTGCTTCAAGCCTATCAACTCCCGAGATTAGGCTGGTGTAACCGATGTGAAATGGCTAGCTAGTTAGCGGGGTGCGCGCTAATAGCGTTTCAAATGTTACTCGCTCTGAGACTTGGAGTAGTTATTCCCCTTGCTCTGCATGGGTAACGCTGCTTCGAGGGTGGCTGTTGTCGTTGTGTTCCTGGTTCGAGCCCAGGTAGGAGCGAGGAGAGGGATGGAAGCTATACTGTTACACTGGCAATACTAAAGTGCCTATAAGAACATCCAATAGTCAAAGGTTAATGAAATACAAAATGGTATAGAGAGAAATAGTCCTATAATTCCTATAATAACTACAACCTAAAACTTCTTACCTGGGAATATTGAAGACTCATGTTAAAAGGAACCACCAGCTTTCATATGTTCTCATGTTCTGAGGAAGGAACTTAAACGTTAGCTTTCTTACATGGCACATATTGCACTTTTACTTTCTTCTCCAACACTTTGTTTTTGAATTATTTAAACCAAATTGAACACGTTTCATTATTTATTTGAGGCTAAATTGATTTTATTGATGTATTATATTAAGTTAAAATAAGTGTTCATTCAGTATTGTTGTAATTGTCATTATTACAAATACATGTAAAAAATCGTTCGATTAATCGGTATCGGCTTTTTTTGGTCCTCCAATAATCTGTATCGGCGTTGAAAAATCATAATCGGTCGACCTCTAGTTCAAACGTTCATAGATGACCAGCAGGGTCAAATAATAATAATTACAGTGGTTGTACAGGGTGCAACAGGTCAGCACCTCAGGAGTAAATGTCAGTTGGATTTTCATAGCCGATCATTCAGAGTTAGAGACAGCAGGTGCGGTAGAGAGAGTCGAAAACAGCAGGTCCGGGACAAGGTAGCACATCCGGTGAACATGTCAGGGTTCCAAAGCCACAGGCAGAACAGTTGAAACTGGCGCAGCAGCACGACCAGGTGGACTGGGCACAGCAAGGAGTCATCAGACCAGGTAGTCCTGAGGCATGGTCCGAGGGCTCAGGTCCTCTAAGAGAAGAGAGAGAGAGAAGAGAGAGAGAGAGAGTTAGAGAGAGCATACTTAAATTCAAACAGGACACCGGATAAGACAGGAGAAATACTCCAGATTTAACAGACTGACCCTAGCCCCCCGACATATAAACTATTGCAGCATAAATACTGGGGGCTGAGACAGGAGGGGTCGGGAGACTCTGTGGTCCCGTCCGACAATACCTCTGGACAGGGCCAACCAGGCAGAATATAACCCCACCCACTTTGCCAAAGCACAGCCCCCACACCACTAGAGGGATATCTTCAACTACCAACGTACCATCCTGAGACAAGACAGAGTATAGCCCACAAAGATCTCCCCCACGGCACGAACCCGAGGGGGGCGCCATTCCGGACAGGAAGATCACATCAGTGACTCAACACACTCAAGTGACGCACCCCTCCTTGGGACTGCATGGAAGAGCACCAGTAAGCCAGTGACTCAGCCCCCGTAATAGGGTTAGAGGCAGAGAATCCCAGTGGAGAGTGGGGAACCGGCCAAGCAGAGACAGCAAGGGTGGTTCGTCGCTCCAGTGCCTTTCCGTTCACCTTCACCAGAACTGACCAGATTACACTCAATCATAGGACCTATGGAAGAGATGAGTCTTCAATAAAGGTCGATGCCGAGTCTGCGTCTCTCACATGGGTAGGCAGACCATTCCATAAAAATGTAGCTCAATAGGAGAAAGCCCTGCCTCCAGCTGTTTGCTTAGAAATTCTAGGGACAATAAGGAGGCCTGCGTCTAGGTAGCTTACGTGTAGGTACAGTGGGGAGAACAAGTATTTGATACACTGCCGATTTTGCAGGTTTTCCTACTTACAAAGCATGTAGAGGTCTGTAATTTTTATCATAGGTACACTTCAACTGTGAGAGACGGAATCTAAAACAAAAATCCCGAAAATCACATTGTATGATTTTTAAGTAATTAATTAGCATTTTATTGCAAGACATAAGTATTTGATACATCAGAAAAGCAGAACTTAATATTTGGTACTGAATCCTTTGTTTGCAATTACAGAGATCATACGTTTCCTGTAGTTCTTGACCAGGTTTGCACACACTGCAGCAGGGATTTTGGCCCACTCCTCCATACAGACCTTCTCCAGATCCTTCAGGTTTCGGGGCTGTCGCTGGGCAATACGGACTTTCAGCTCCCTCCAAAGATTTTCTATTGGGTTCAGGTCTGGAGACTGGCTAGGCCACTCCAGGACCTTGAGATACTTCTTACGGAGCCACTCCTTAGTTGCCCTGGCTGTGTGTTTCGGGGCGTTGTCATGCTGGAAGACCCAGCCACGACCCATCATCAATGCTCTTACTGAGGGAAGGAGGTTGTTGGCTAAGATCTCGCAATACATGGCCCCATCCATCCTCCCCTCAATACGGTGCAGTCGTCCTGTCCCCTTTGCAGAAAAGCATCCCCAAAGAATGATGTTTCCACCTCCATGCTTCACGGTTGGGATGGTGTTCTTGGGGTTGTACTCATCCTTCTTCTTCCTCCAAACACGGCGAGTGGAGTTTAGACCAAAAAGCTCTATTTTTGAATCATCAGACCACATGACCTTCTCCCATTCCTCCTCTGGATCATCCAGATGGTCATTGGCAAACTTCAGACGGGCCTGGACATGCGCCTGCTTGAGCAGGGGGACCTTGTGTGCGCTGCAGGATTTTAATCCATGACGGCGTAGTGTGTTACTAATGGTTTTCTTTGAGACTGTGGTCCCAGCTCTCTTCAGGTCATTGACCAGGTCCTGCCGTGTAGTTCTGGGCTGATCCCTCACCTTCCTCATGATCATTGATGCCCCACGAGGTGAGATCTTGCATGGAGCCCCAGACCGAGGGTGATTGACCATCATCTTGAACTTCTTCTATTTTCTTCTATTTTCTAATAATTGCGCCAACAGTTGTTGCCTTCTCACCAAGCTGCTTGCCTATTGTCCTGTAGCCCATCCCAGCCTTGTGCAGGTCTACAATTTTATCCTTGATGTCCTTACACAGCTCTCTGGTCTTGGCCATTGTGGAGAGGTTGGAGTCTGTTTGATTGAGTGGGTGGACAGGTGTCTTTTATACAGGTAACGAGTTCAAACAGGTGCAGTTAATACAGGTAATGAGTGGAGAACAGGAGGGCTTCTTAAAGAAAAACTAACAGGTCTGTGAGAGCCGGAATTCTTACTGGTTGGTAGGTGATCAAATACTTATGTCATGCAATAAAATGCAAATGAATTACTTAAAAATCATACAATGTGATTTTCTGGATTTTTGTTTTAGATTCCGTCTCTCACAGTTGAAGTGTACCTATGATAAAAATTACAGACCTCTACATGCTTTGTAAGTAGGAAAACCTGCAAAATCGGCAGTGTATCAAATACTTGTTCTCCCCACTGTATGTACGGCAGGACCAAATCGGAAAGATAGATAGGAGCAAGCCCATGTAATGCTTTGTAGGTTAGCAGTAAAACCTTGAAATCAGGCCTAGCCTTAACAGGAAGCCAGTGTAGAGAGGCTAGCACTGGAGTAATATGATCAAATTTTTTGGTTCTCGTCAAGATTCCAGCAGCCGTGTTTAGCACTAACTGAAGTTTATTTTATCCAGGTAGCCGGAAAGTAGAGCATTGCAGTAGTCTAATCTCGAAATGACAAAAGCATGGATAAATTTTTCTGCATCATTTTTGGACTGAAAGTTTGAGATTTTTGCAATGTTACGTAGATGGAAAAAAGATGTCCTTGAAACAGTCTTGATATGTTCGTCAAAAGAGAGATCAGGGTCCAGAGTAACACAGAGGTCCTTCACAGTTTTATTTGAGACGACTGTACAACCATCAAGATTAATTGTCAGATCCAACAGAAGATCTCTTTGTTTCTTGGGACCTAGAACTAGCATCTCTGTTTTGTCCTAGTTTAAAAGTAGAACAATTTGCCACCGTCCACTTCCTTATGTCTGAGACACAGGCTTCCAGGGAGGGCAATTTTAGAGCTTCACCATGTTTCATCAAAATGTACAACTGTGTATCGTCCGCAAAGCAGTGAAAGTTAACATTATGTTTCCGAATGACATCACCACGAGGTAAAATATATAGTGAAAATAATAGTGGTTTTAAAATGGAACCTTGAGGAACCCCGATATTTACAGTTGATTTGTCAGAGGACAAACCATCCACAGAGACTTTCCGACAGATAAGATCTAAACCAGGCCAGAACTTGTCCGTGTCGACCAATTTGGGTTTCCAATCTCTCAAAAATAATGTGGTGATCGATGGTATCAAAAGCAGCACTAAGGTCTAGGAGCACGAGGACAGATGCAGAGCCTCGGTCTGACGCCATTAAAAGGTTATTTACCACCTTCACAAGTGCAGTCTCAGTGCTATAATGGGGTCTAAAGCCAGACTGTAGCGTTTCGTATACATTGTTTGTCTTCAGGAAAGCAGTGAGTTGCTGCGCAACAGCTTTTTCATTTTTTTTGAGAGGAATGGAAGATTCGATATAGGCCAATAGTTTTTTATATTTTCTGTGTCAAGGTTTGGCTTTTTCAAGAGAGGCTTTATTACTGCCACTTTTAGTGAGTTTGGTACACATCCGCTGGATAGGGAGGCGTTTATTATGTTCAACATAGGATGGCCAAGCACAGGAAGCAGCTCTTTCAGTAGTTTAGTCAGAATAGGGTCCAGAATGCAGCTTGAAGGTTTAGAGGCCATGACTATTTTCATCAATGTGTCAAGAGATATAGTATTAAAAAACTTGAGTGTCTCCCTTGATCCCTTAATCTTATTTACAATGACAGTCTACCAAAAGGCAAAAGGCCTCCTCCAGGGACTGGGGGCTGGGATTTAAAAATAAAATATAGGACAAAACACACATCACAACAAGAGAGACTAAACAAAACTACATAAAGAGAAACCTAAGACAACAACATAGCATGGCAGCAACACATGACAACAACATGGTAACAACACAACATGACAACGACATGGTAACAACACAACATGACAACAACATGGTAACAACACAACATGGTAGCAGCACAAAACAGGGTACAAACATTATTGGGCACAGACAACAGCACAAAGGGCAAGAAGGTAGAAACAACAATACATCACATGAAGCAGCCACAACTGTCAGTAAGAGTGTCCATGATTGAGTCTTTGAATGATGAGATTGAGATAAAACGGTCCAGTTTGAGTGTTTTTGCAACTCGTTCCAGTCGCTAGCTGCAGCGAACTGAAAAGAGGAGCGACCCAGGGATGTATGCTTTGGGGACCTTTAACAGAATGTGACTGGCAGAACGGGTGTTGTATGTGGAGGATGAGGGCTGCAGTAGGTATCTCAGATAGGGGGGAGTGAGGCCTAAGAGGGTTTATTCAAATTTTCACTGCAGCCTAGAGTATAATTTTGTACTCACTTGAAAACAATAATGTAATTATTCATTGCATTGGGGTGTTGTAGGCTATGTAGGATAATTGTATTGTCCCTCAACAAGATCAACAGGGGATCTTTTTGAGCTGCATGTCTCATGTCTTCACTGTTCTTTCATGCACAATGATGTACTTGGTCTTTCCGGTTATATTAAAACTTGGTGCATATTTGAATGATTTTATGTGTGGTATTATTGCTGGAGAGCATATTGCAGATCTGGACAAACGATCCACCTACCACTATTGTCACAATGGTGGATAGAGGGCAGGATAGACAGTTATACTGGTAGACTATACTGGCCTGTGGTATAGTTAAAGTTAGCACATGGAAGCGTAGTGCATAAGGGAAGTACAAAAACACCTTGAAATAGGGGAGGAGCATGCAGGCAGATGAGGAAATGTGTCTAGGATGGAAGAAAATATATAGTATAAGCTGTAAAAGAGTGAATGGAAATCAGGGAAAAACACACAACCCTCCCCTGTGACTAATAAAAACCATACTACCCTCCCCTGAGACCAATAAAAAACATAATACCCTCCCTTTTGACCAATAACAACCACACGCCCCTCCCCTGTGACCAATAAAAACCATACTACCCTCCCCTGAGACCGATAAAAATCATACAACCCTCCCCTGTGACCAATAAAAACCATACTACCCTCCCCTGTGACCAATAAAAACCATACTACCCTCCCCTGTGACCAATAAAAACCATACTACCCTCCCCTGTGACCAATAAAAACCATACTACCCTCCCCTGTGACCAATAAAAACCATACTACCCTCCCCTGTGACCAATAAAAACCATACTACCCTCCTCTGTGACCAATAAAAACCATACTACCCTCCCCTGTGACCAATAAAAAACATACTACCCTCCCCTGTGACCAATAAAAAACATACTACCCTCCCATGTGACCAATAAAAAACATACTACCCTCCCATGTGACCAATAAAAAACATACAATCCTCCCCTGTGACCAATAAAAAACATACTACCCTCCCCTGTGACCAATAAAAAACATACTACCCTCCCATGTGACCAATAAAAAACATACTACCCTCCCATGTGACCAATAAAAAACATACTACCCTCCTCTGTGACCAATAAAAACCATACTACCCTCCCCTGTGACCAATAAAAACCACACACCCCTCCCCTGTGACCAATAAAAAACATACTACCCTCCTCTGTGACCAATAAAAACCATACTACCCTCCCCTGTGACCAATAAAAACCACACACCCCTCCCCTGTGACCAATAAAAACCATACTACCCTCCCCTGTGACCAATAAAAACCATACTACCCTCCCCTGTGACCAATAAAAACCATACTACCCTCCCCTGTGACCAATAAAAACCATACTACCCTCCCCTGAGACCAATAAAAACCACACACCCCTCCCCTGTGACCAATAAAAACCACACACCCCTCCCCTGTGACCAATAAAAACCATACTACCCTCCCCTGTGACCAATAAAAACCATACGACCCTCCCATGTGACCAATAAAAACCATACTACCCTCCCCTGTGACCAATAAAAACAAACAACCCTCCCCTGTGACCAATAAAAACACACAACCCTCCCCTGTGACCAATAAAAACACACAACCCTCCCCAAAGCAAAAATAAAAGTTAGATAACCCTCCCTTATTTTGGACTCCCCCACGCCAGTAAATTTCCCACCAAAGCCTGAATTTGCAGGATAACTTTTTCTTCATTTAATTCATTTTGATTGCTGTTTCACCACTGCCTCAATGAAGGTCAAAAGGAGTGGACTATAGAGGAAATAGGGTGCCATTTGGGAAGCACTTTGTAATCCTCATAGCTAGAGATAAGAATACAGCAACTAAATCATCTGTAATATATTGATACTGTATGATAATAGGATGAGCTCTGTCAACAAGAATAATGGTGCTGTCAATGATGATGTCCCTTTTGTATCTAATATCATAACCGCATTAATGAAATGAAAAATGACCCCGAAGTCTGACTCTCCTTATTAGCGGCCCTCATACCTCACTCCCTCTCTTCCTCTCTCCCTCTCTTCCTCTCTCCCAACTCTCCCTCTCTCTGATCTACTCTCTACCTCCCTTGCTCTCTCTTATTAATGTCCTCTCTCCTGCTCTCCCTCCCTCCCTTTCTCTCGTTTCCCCTCCCTCCCTCCCTCCCTCCCTCCCTCCCTCCCTCCCTCCCTCCCTCCCTCCCTCCCTCCCTCCCTCTCCCGCTCTCTCAAGTCAATTTAAGGGTTTTATTGGCATGGGAAACATATGTTAATATTGCCTGAGCAAGTGAAATAGATAATAAACAAAAGAGAAAAAACAACAACCTATAAAAGTGACAAACAAACCAAAACAAAGGCAAAGTCTTCTCATGCTTTGTTGATTTCCAAAAAGCTTTTGACTCAATTTGGCATGAGGGTCTGCTATACAAATTGATGGGCTGACTGTGAACGCTCTGAGAGACTCTGTGTTGAGGTCAGTGATAAAGTAGTCTACAGTACTACTGCCAAGAGATGAGCTATAAGTGTACCTACCATAGGAGTCCCCTCAAAGCCTACCATTGACTATGTACATACCCTGCGTGCGACACTCTTCTCTCCCTCCCTCCCTCCCTCCCTCCCTCCCTCCCGCCATCTCTCACACACTGTGCCTCCATCTGTTTCAGGAACTTCAAAGACCTTCCCTATCCCCTGGTTTCTCTCCTTTTTAACTCTTTTATCAGCCTTTAATAAAGCCCCACTTCTAAAAGGAAATACTTTCTCCTTCATTATCACTTATTAGTTTATTAAACTACTATGCTAATATATAATAATCATAATATTTATTCCATGTATAACATTTGTATATTTTTAAAGTGAGCCCAGTTGAATCGGGCTATTTCAGAGACGTAATATGAAATGAAGAAGGGACGGTTATTATGAGGAAGGGTAGATGAAAGTGTGGAAATGGCGGAGAGAGAGGAGAGAAGGGTAGTAGAGGAGTGTAGGAGTTGATGATATTTATTTTAAACCACGGGACCTCATCAGTGATGCACCCTGGGATGTCACTAGTGGTTGTGGTGCTTGATGTGGAGTGGGTGTCTCTGATGCGGCCGGTTGATGCTTCTCCAGTCTGTGTCATGAACTCTTTTATCTCTCTCCATGCTCTCTGCATCTCTCTCTACCCTCTTTCCATGTCTCCATCTCTTTCTGCTCTCTCCATTTATCCATCTCTCAATTTCCCTCTGCTCTCTCTCCATCTCCCCCTGCTCTCTCTCCATCTCTCCATCTCCCTCTGCTCTCTCTCCATCTCTCCATCTCCCTCTGCTCTCTCTCCATCTCTCCATCTCCCTCTGCTCTCTCTCCATCTCTCCATCTCCCTCTGCTATCTCTCCATCTCTCCATCTCCCTCTGCTCTCTCTCCATCTCTCCATCTCCCTCTGCTCTCTCTCCATCTCTCCATCTCCCTCTGCTATCTCTCCATCTCTCCATCTCCCTCTGCTATCTCTCCATCTCTCCATCTCCCTCTGCTCTCTCTCCATCTCTCCATCTCCCTCTGCTCTCTCTCCATCTCCCTCTGCTCTCTCTCCATCTCTCCATCTCCCTCTGCTCTCTCTCCATCTCTCCATCTCCCTCTGCTATCTCTCCATCTCTCCATCTCCCTCTGCTCTCTCTCCATCTCTCCATCTCCCTCTGCTCTCTCTCCATCTCTCCATCTCCCTCTGCTCTCTCTCCATCTCTCCATCTCCCTCTGCTATCTCTCCATCTCTCCATCTCCCTCTGCTCTCTCTCCATCTCTCCATCTCTCTCTGCTCTCTCTCCATCTCTCCATCTCCCTCTGCTCTCTCTCCATCTCTCCATCTCCCTCTGCTCTCTCTCCATCTCTCCATCTCCCTCTGCTATCTCTCCATCTCTCCATCTCCCTCTGCTATCTCTCCATCCCTCCATCTCCCTCTGCTATCTCTCCATCTCTCCATCTCCCTCTGCTCTCTCTCCATCTCTCCATCTCCCTCTGCTCTCTCTCCATCTCTCCATCTCTCCATCTCCCTCTGCTCTCTCTCCATCTCTCCATCTCCCTCTGCTCTCTCTCCATCTCTCCATCTCCCTCTGCTCTCTCTCCATCTCTCCATCTCCCTCTGCTCTCTCTCAATCTCTCCATCTCCCTCTGCTCTCTCTCCATCTCTCCATCTCCCTCTCTCTCTCTCCATCTCTCCATCTCCCTCTCTCTCTCTCCATCTCTCCATCTCTCCATCTCCCTCTGCTCTCTCTCCATCTCTCCATCTCCCTCTGCTCTCTCTCCATCTCTCCATCTCCCTCTGCTCTCTCTCCATCTCTCCATCTCCCTCTGCTCCCTCTGCTCTCTCTCCATCTCTCCATCTCCCTCTGCTCTCTCTCCATCTCTCCATCTCCCTCTGCTCTCTCTCCATCTCTCCATCTCCCTCTGCTATCTCTCCATCTCTCCATCTCCCTCTGCTCTCTCTCCATCTCTCCATCTCCCTCTGCTCTCTCTCCATCTCTCCATCTCCCTCTGCTCTCTCTCCATCTCTCCATCTCCCTCTGCTCTCTCTCCATCTCTCCATCTCCCTCTCTCTCTCTCCATCTCTCCATCTCCCTCTCTCTCTCTCCATCTCTCCATCTCCCTCTGCTCTCTCTCCATCTCTCCATCTCCCTCTGCTCTCTCTCCATCTCTCCATCTCCCTCTGCTCTCTCTCCATCTCTCCATCTCCCTCTGCTCCCTCTGCTCTCTCTCCATCTCTCCATCTCCCTCTGCTCTCTCTCCATCTCTCCATCTCCCTCTGCTCTCTCTCCATCTCTCCATCTCCCTCTGCTATCTCTCCATCTCTTCATCTCCCTCTGCTCTCTCTCCATCTCTCCATCTCCCTCTGCTCTCTCTCCATCTCTCCATCTCCCTCTGCTCTCTCTCCATCTCTCCATCTCTCCGTCTCTCATCCTCCCACTATGGATCTGTCATGGTCCTCTCATCTCCCGCCCTCACATCATGACCCTGGAGAGCCACGAGAGCTCTCTGGCTGACACACTTTGAATGTGTGTGTGTGTGTGTGCATGTGTGTTTGTGTGTGTGTGTGCATGTTTGTCTCTGTGTGTGTGTGCTGTGTGTGTATGAGTGTGTGGTTTTATCAGGTGTTTGCAAGTGTATGGGGGTGGAAGGTATATAGGTACTTTATGTTTCATTGTCTGGAAAGTATTGGATTTGTCAGGTCTTTGACTTGTGCGATTCCTGGCTGTGTGTTTTGTCGGTGTATGTGTGTGTCAGAGTGTTTTGATTCGGGTGTCACATCTCTCTCGCACATTCCTCTGTTGAGTTTTGTTTTATGTTTCTCTCTCTACGCTGGCATCGGTTAACTCCAGCTTGCCTTTGATTGCAGCTTCAAATGCCGCCTGCCTGAGTGCTTTTCTCCACACGTTCTGGCACTCCCCCCTCCAGAGCTCTCTCCCAGCTCGCTCATTCTGGCCCCACCCCCTACCTCACTGTGTCCTTAACCACGGTACACCGTGCCCTCTGTGCAGCATCTGTCTGCGAGACTGAGACAGGCCAGTACTCAACTTTGGCCTCCAGAAAGAGCCACAGGGCTGGAGATCAATTACCTGGCTACCCAGACTCCTTGCTCCGGCCAAACGCTATGCCACTCCCATGGACCCTTCACCGAATGTGAACACATTTGGGGCAGTCTGCTTGGTCCAGAACCCGATGGGTTGAGCCAGAACAAGAACACATGTACAAGTGGCTGTTTGAAAATTCATCATTGGCTTTCTACTCTGCTCGTCCAAAATCTCATTCCTGCTCGTCCAAAATCTCATTCCAATATCATGGGCGTTACTATGGAGTTGGTCTCCCCTTTGCTGCCATAACAGCCTCCACTCTTCTGGGAAGGCTTTCCACTAGATGTTGGAACATCGATGCGGGGACTTGCTTCCATTCAGCCACAAGAGCATTAGTGAGGTCGGGCACTGATGTTGGGCGATTAAGCCTGGCTCACAGTCGGTGTTCCAATTCATCCCAAAGGTGTTTGATGGGGTTGAGGTCAGGGCTCTGTGCAGGCCAGTCAAGTTCTTCACACCGATCTCGACAAACAATTTCTGTATGGACCTCGCTTTGTGCACGGGGGCATTGTAATGCTTAAACAGGAAAGGGCCTTCCCCAAACTGTTGCCACAAAGTTGGAAGCGCAGAATTGTCTAGAATGTCATTGTATGCTGTAGAGTTAAGATTTCTCTTCATTGGAACTAAGGGACCTAGCCCGAACAATGAAAAACAGCCCCAGACCATTATCCTCCTCCACCAAACTTTACAGTTGGCACTATGCATTGGGGCAGGTAGTGTTCTCCTGGCTTCCTCCAAACCCAGATTAGTCTCTCGGACTGCCAGATGGTGAAATGTGATTCATCACGGAAGAGAACACGTTTCCACTGCTCCAGAGTCCAATGGCGACGAGCTTTACACCACTCCAGCTGATGCTCATGGTGATCTTAGGCTTGCGTGTGGCTGCTCGGCCATGGAAACCCATTTCATGAAGCTCTCGATGAACAGTTCTTGCTTCCAGGGGCAGTTTGGAACTCGTTAGTGAGTGTTGCAACTGAGGACAGACGCGCTTCAGCATTTGTCAGTCTCGTTCTGTGAGCTTTTGCGGCCTACCACTTTGCGGCTGAGGCGTTGTTGCTCCTAGATGTTTCCACTTCACAATAACAGTACTTATAGTTGATCGGGGCAGCTCTAGCAGGGCGGAAATTTGGCGATCTGACTTGTTGGAAAGGTGGCATCCTATGACGGTGCCACCTTGAAAGTCACTGAGCTCTTCAGTAAGGCCATTCTACTGCCAATGTTTGTCTATGGAGATTGCATGGCTGTGTGTTCGATTTTTTACAACTGTCAACAACGTGTGTGGCTGAAATAGCCGAATTCACTAATTTGAAGGGGTGTCCATAATACTTTTGTATGGATAGTGGATGTAGCGAATGACAGAGCAGCTGAAAAATGTAGTGTGAGTCGTCAGGCTAGGAGATCAATGGAGTCAATGCTGAAAGTCAATGCTGAAAGTCAATGCTGAAAGTCAGAGACAGAGATATGGCGGTGAGAGAGAACAGACAGAGCAGATAGACAGCCAGGGATACTGTGGGTGCATCCCAAATGGCACCCTATTCTCTATGTATTTGACCAGAGCCCTATGCACTATAAGGGAATATCTACTCTGAGTCAGTCAGTGTGGTTCGGGTGTTGATGCTGTGTCCTCACACTTCTCTCTTGCTTGCGGTCGCCCAACTGTTTGCCAACACGTTCATCATTCTGGCCCTTCCGTGTATGTGTGTGTGTGTGTGTGTGTGTGTGTGTGTGTGTGTGTGTGTGTGTGTGTGTGTGTGTGTGTGTGTGTGTGTGTGTGTGTGTGTGTGCCTGTGTGTGTGTGTGTGCCTGTGTGTGTGCCTGTGTGTGTGCCTGTGTGTGTGTCTTGCTGATAAGGTGTTGTGTAACAGATGGAGTAACCTAATACCTGTCTCATCTCTTCCTTTCCGCTGTTATTCTCTGTTCCTCTCTGTCTGTCCACCCAGTGGCTTGGCTGATGTGATGTTATCTGGGTCTTACCAGAATCCTCCTTGTCTTGTTCCAGGAATCAGCCCACCCCACCCTGCCAGTCTGCCGGCCCCTGTCCGTTCGGTAACGCTCTGGCCGCCTGTCCATCCGGTAAACCTCTGGCTCCCTGTCGTCCGGTAAATCTCTGGCCTCTTGTCCGTCCGGTAATCATCTGGCCCCCTGTCCGTCCGGTAAAACTCTGGCACCCTGTTGCTCCGATACACATCTGGCCCCCTGTCCATCCTGTTAACCTCTTGCCCCCTGTCCATCCCGTAAACCTCTTGCCCCCTGTCCATCCCGTAAACCTCTTGCCCCCTGTCCATCCCGTAAATCTCTGACCACCTGTCTATCCCGTAAACCTCTGGCCCCCTGTCCATCCGGTTAACCTCTTGCCCCCTGTCCATCCTGTAAACCTCTGACCACCTGTCTATCCAGTACACCTCTGGCCCCCTGTCCATCCCGTAAACCTCTGGCCACCTGTCTGTCCGGTAAACCTCTGGCCCCCTGTCTATCCCGTAAACCTCTGGCCCCCTGTCCATCCCGTAAACCTCTGGCCACCTGTCTGTCCGGTAAACCTCTGACCACCTGTCTATCCCGTAAACCTCTGGCCCCCTGTCCGTCCCGTAAACCTCTGGCCCCCTGTCCATCCGGTTAACCTCTTGCCCCCTGTCCATCCCGTAAACCGCTTGCCCCCTGTCCATCCCGTAAACCTCTGACCACCTGTCTGTCCGGTAAACCTCTGGCCCCCTGTCTGTCCCGTAAACCTCTGGCCCCCTGTCTATCCCGTAAACCTCTGGCCCCCTGTCCGTCCCATAAATCTCTGACCACCTGTCTGTCTGGTAAACCTCTGGCCCCCTGTCCATCCCGTAAACCTCTGGCCACCTGTCTGTCCGGTAAACCTCTGGCCCCCTGTCCGTCCCGTAAACCTCTGGCCCCCTGTCCGTCCCGTCAACCTCTGGCCCCCTGTCTATCCCGTAAACCTCTGGCCCCCTGTCCATCCCGTAAACCTCTGGCCACCTGTCTGTCCGGTAAACCTCTGGCCCCCTGTCTGTCCCGTCAACCTCTGGCCCCCTGTCCGTCCCGTCAACCTCTGGCCCCCAGGCTCAAATAGACACCAACTCCCCGGGAATATAGGCTTCCTCAGGTGGAACAATTAGTTCTCAGGTTACATAGACTATGGATGTGTCCAAATGGCACCCTATTCCCTATGTAGTGCACTACCTTTGACCAGAGCCTATAGGGCTCCAGTCAAAAGTAGTGTACTGATTAGGGAATAGGGTGCCATTTGGGATGTAGCCCATTTCAGCCTTTTGGAGCCTGAATAAAATTAGCCCGTACTGGAGCAGAGTAGCATCCCATCCAAAATCAATGGGATGCATCATGCATAAGCAAAGTAGCACACACATCGTTCATGTTTGATGTATGAAGTGGCAGACAATATCTG